>NC_057807.1:21318153-21619380 GCF_018294505.1 Triticum aestivum | reverse complement strand
CTTAGTTGCAGTCCAGTACTCGCCTAAGTGTTTGAAATCCTACCGAGTGGAGAGCAAACCTCCCACTCAGGGGCTTAGCTGCAGTCCAGTACTCGCCTAAGTAATTGAAAATCCTACCGAGTGGAGAGCAAACCTCCCACTTGGAGGCTTAGCTGCAGTCCAGTACTCACCTAAGTATGAAATCCATTCCGATCCGCAAGGATGACGAGGTGCAGGTTGACTGCTACCTTCTCCGGAGCTCCGCCACAAATACAATGTGCACTCTGCGAGGACGATGAGGTGCAGGTCGACTGCTACCTTCTCCTTCGGAGCTACGCCACAAATACAATGTGCGCTTAGCGAGGATGATGAGGTGCAGGTCGACTGCTACCTTCTCCTTCGGAGCTATGCCACAAATACAACATGCACTTTACAAGGACGCAGGTCGACTGCAGTCTGTGCTCCATCCTTACCTGCAAAAGTGGTGAAGAGCAGGTCGACTAGATTCTCCACCTCAGGGCTGCGTCTCACACATTAAAGTATATTCCGAGTGAAGAACAAAATTCACTCGAAGGAAAATGCAAGCATATTCAACGATAAGCCAAGTTCAGATAACATCATACGGATTCAGAAGTGCTCAGGCATCAAGCCTGTAAAAGTTTATCGGTTACAAAACCACTCGGCATTCCGAGGCAAATTTAAGGCATCAAGCATAGAAGTTTTTTACTCCTCGGGTGGAGGACTGGAAGGCGCGACAAACTGGTTCAGGTCGATTCCATCTGCAATCCGAGTGGCAGCAGCAATGAAGGTCTCCATGAAAGATTGGAAGTCATGCTTCTTGGTATTGGCCACTTTGAGGGACGCCAGCTTGTCCTCTCGTGCATCCTTGCAGTGAACATGGACCAGAGACAGAGCAACATCAGCACCACACCTGGCAGAAGACTTCTTCCATTCTTGCACTCGACCTGGAACTTCATTCAGTCGAGTCATCAGAGACTCGAGGTCATTTTGAAGCGTCTCTCTCAGCCAGAGTGTCGTGTTGATCCGCGACGCCGCAACCTTCAGTCGAGCAAGATAGTCAACCACACCAGCAACACGAGACTCCAGTCGGAGCACATTCATGGCATCTTCATCCTTCACGAGAGAGTTAATGGGGTCCAAGCCTGTCTCCACTCGACTGGTCTCCTCCTCGAAGTTTTGGCAGAATTCTGTGAACACAATTCAAAGGTGAACCAGCAGTTTTACGATAAATCGATGATTACAAATCAGTCGAGTAAGAGAGATTACCCTCAAGCATGATGAATAGCTTCTTGGCGAGCCCTCCCAGATAAGCCTCCAGGTCATTCTTCTTTCCCACCAGCTCACCAGCCTTGTCATTCAGAGCTATCTTGTCATTCTTCAGACGGCTGACTTCCTTGTTGGCTGCGTCGAGAGCAGCCTTCAGATTGGCGTTCTCCTCTTCAAGTCTACCGACTGAAGCCAGCTTCTCTTCCGCAAGCTTCGTTTTGTCGAAAGCCGCCTTCTGTGCCTCGGCAAGTTCTTGGTCCATCTTCTTCAGAGCCTCCTTCGTTTTATCTGCAAAATGACAATGAGATCAGAATCAAGAATGGGTAGAAGGATAAGAACAGTCGTCAAGTTCTCACCAATCATACCTTTTGCTTCGTCCTTTGCCTTCTGGAAGTTCTCCTGGACAAGCTTCAAGTCAAGGTCGAGCTGGATATGTTTGTTTTCCAACTCAGTATAGTGAGCCACAAGCTCGCAAGATTTCTGCGAAGAGTCAGTCGACAGACATCAAAAAAGAGGTCGCTTCCGAGTGACTAAGAGAAAAACCATAACATTTCTAAGACTACAGTCGAATCAAAATATTCGACAGTAGTCTCGGGGACTACACCCAGTGGGTGCACTCAGCGTGCCCCCACTAGTTTTATCGACTTGATCCGATCAGTCGACCGAAAGGAACAAAGAGATTATGATCCCAAAACCATGGCTAACTACCAGCAGTTAATCTTGGTCTCATCATGATCTACCAAAAAAACAGGTTCTTCAGACTACAGTCGACTGCCAGCAGTCCACCATAGTCTCGGGGACTACACCCAGTGGGTGCACTCAGTGTGCCCCCACCGGTTCCAAAATTCCATTCGACATGGTCCGACCAGACCGAGTGAAGAAGTTATAGTGAAGAAATTCAAAATACAAGACTACAGTCGACTGCCAGCAGTCCACCATAGTCTCGAGGACTACGCCCAGTGGGTGCACTCAGCGTGCTCCCACCGATTCAAATATTCAATCGACACACCCAGTGGGTGTACAGATGCAAAGATCTTCAGAAAGAAAGTCTTCAGATAGCATATCCTAATAGAACAAGTGGTGACCAACTAACCTGGACGTTGCTCTGAAGGGCTGAGCTAGCATCATAGGCCGCTTGGCTGGCTTCCCGGATCACCTTCACCTGCTCCATCATGATCCCCGCCTGGCGTATAGCCTCCTTAGCAGCACCTGCTTGGTCCTCTGGGACGTGGTGTGTGGCGAAAGGGGAGGGCGGGTCAGCAGTCGACGTCAAAGGCCGGACACTTATCAGCGGCACAGCGAAGGACACGGAATGCCGAGTGACATCGTCACCCCCTTGAAACAATGCCTCAGGCGCTGATGCAGTCTGAGTGGTCTTGCCAGCCGGCGCCTTTTTATTCCTCCTTGCCCTCAGGGGCACCTCATCGTCATCATCAGGGAGATCAATGACATGAGAAGGAGTTGCAGGAGAAATCCAAAGTTAGAAACGAAAATCCAATCGACCAAAAGTGAAACTACAGAGAGCGTACCGAGGTTGGAGGTGGCTGCGTCTTCCATTTTCCTGGTCTTCGTTCTTGGTGGAGGTCTCGGAGGTGGCAGCACTGCAGATTTCAGAAACCAGTTGGTTAGTCGATGAGTCGACCAAGAGTTCGTCCGCACTAAACAAGAAAACACAAGTTCTGCTGTTACCCGGAGATAGTGGGAATGGCCATCCTCATCTTGGGCAAGGCCTTCGGTGGCTTTGATGGCGCCGCTCGGGGATGCTTCGGCGCTTTCTCAGTCGGTGCTGGAGAAGCCGCCCGAGGGTGCTTTGACGATTGACCAACAGGTGCAATCGCTTTGCCACGCTTGCTCGCGGGGTCGTGGATGAGTTTGGATCGCCTTTCAGTGCGAGGAGGATCGACTTCCTCCTCCTCCTCTTCACTGGAGCCGTCGTCATCCTCTTCCCCCTCATCATCAGATTGCCACTCCTCACTCTCACCTCCGCTCGCCTCTCCCTCCTCGGCCTGTTCTTGCGCCCCGTTGGGCGTCGAGTACATCTCAGTCATGGCCTAGAAGACAACAAACAAGACAAAAGTCAGTCGACTGATTTTAAACAAACAGAATGAAGAAAGCAGGATCACAGTCGGAGATGCAGAAGTGGACCTTGTCTACGTCGTATGATTGGTCGAGTGGAGGAATCCTCCTGGCCCCTCGGGGGTTGTCCTTGTTCCCTGTGATGCTTTCCAGCCACCTCTCTAGCGTGGCCTCATCAATTTCCTCCGGGTGGATCCGAGTGGTGTCCTCAGTGCCAGAATACAACCGCATCGGATGGTCTCGAGCTT
Organism: Triticum aestivum; assembly: GCF_018294505.1. NCBI lineage: Eukaryota > Viridiplantae > Streptophyta > Magnoliopsida > Poales > Poaceae > Triticum > Triticum aestivum. Next base: position 21,615,790 of record NC_057807.1, on the reverse strand, counting down.
GGAGCGGCTGGATGCGTCGCCGGAGGAAGACCTCCAAGAGGTCCATGCCGGTCACCCCGTCACGGATAAGCTGGACAACACGCTCGACCAACACCTTAACCTGCACCTTCTCTTCCGGGAGTACCTTCAAAGAGGAAGGCTTCCTCACTCGGTCCATGGAAAAAGGAGGGCAGTCGGCTGCCCTGGTGTCGTCTGGTCTTTACAATAGAACCAGGTCGACTGCCATCCATGGACCGAGTCGGGTAGGATCATGGTCGGAAATGAGCTTTTTCCTCTCAACTGAACCCCAAGACCCCCACACATCTGAATCACTTGTGTTCTCTCGTCACTCGGATTGGCCTTTTTCACCGTCTGGGAGTGACAGGTGAAGATGTCCTTGAAAAGACCCCAATGAGGCCGGCAACCAAGAAATTCTCGCACAAGGACACGAAAGCAGCAAGGTACACGATGGTGTTGGGTGTGAAGTGGTGGATTTGCGCCCCGAAGAAATTCAGAAACCCCGAAAGAAAGGGTGAGGCGGCAAAGAAAACCCATGATCGACATGGGTGGCCAAAAGAACGCACTCACCCTCCTGAGGCTGCGGCTCTGACTCCCTCCCCGGGAGCCGCGCTGATCCATGGGGGATCAGTCCTCCATCGGCCAGGTCGTCAAGATCTGCTTGACAAATTGTCGAGCGGATCCAGTCGCCCTGGATCCAGCCAGGCGGCAAGCCGGCCCTTGACGAAGATCCGCCTCGACTGGTCGCCCTTCCCTTCGCCTTCGTCGTCGCCTTCTTCGCCCTCTCCAAGGCCATCATCTTCTCTTTCACCATCGTCGCCGATAGGATGTGCACGGGGAAGCGGCACTGGGACGGAGGCGAACGCGGCGGATAAGTCTGGGGAAGAGAGGGAGAAATGAGAACGCACTATTCAAACACCCCCGTCCGGCGCCTTATATGAGGTCACTTCCGAGTGACTGTCTTGTAGGCCCGGGCAATCCTGTCAAATCCCGCAACAGTCGCGCGCGCGATACGTGGTGAAAAAGGTGGCGCGGAGATCAAGGCGTCCTTGCCTTATCCCATCCGATTACTGTGGCCTCCTCCGCCCCGCGCACTTCCCGAAATTCGAATCCCGCCAAATCCGCGGGTTGCAGAAGAACTCGTCAGACGAAAGATTTCCTTCGCTCCGTCGCTCGGAGCTCTCCAAGTAAAAACTTCACTCGACAGATACAAAGAATGGATCAAGACGACTGAAAAAGAAGTTGGTGCCGTCACCTAAAGTTCATTGATCCAGAACAAGACATACTCATAGCACGAGAAATGGGTCGGAAGAGTTCTCAACTCCTTCCCCACTCAAACCTCGATCCATTCAGGGACTAATGATGAAGCTATGTACCTAGGGTAGGGTCATGGATCTGTCCAAACTACCCTACCCTAGGACATCTCTAGAAGAAACCACCTGTCAATCGACCCAGAAGTGTTCCACTCGACTGACTCGAAGACACTCGACCATGAAGCCAACCATTCGACCATGAAGCTAACCACTCGACAGCCAGGAGACCTAAAGTCACTCCGCATGCTAACGGTCGGTCATTAAGTAGCTTTTATGGTCATCATAGCACTTTATGTATAGCGTTACCAGTAATGCCCAACCTTAATGTATCTTAAACCCTGCATAACTGAGGGCCGGAGGGGTCTGGCGGACTCTATATAAGCCACCCCCTCCTCACTATAAAGGGTTCGCACCCCTGTAACTCATACGCATATAATCCAGTCGACCGCCTCCGGGCTCCGAGACGTAGGGCTGTTACTTCCTCCGAGAAGGGCCTGAACTCGTAAATCCCTTGCGTATACAACTACTCCATAGCTAGGATCTTGCCTCTCCATACCTACCCCCCTACACTACTGTCAGACTTAGAACCACGACAATGGGCGCCAGTGCTGGCCGACCTATTCGGTCTCGACGCTGGGGGTTGCCCAGGGGTGTGAAAGGTGGGAACTTTCCATTCGTCTCTTTGGTTGGGGTAGCGGCGGGTCTCAGGGGCGGTGGTGTCAAGGTCTTGGATGTAGGGGCGGCGGCCCTGGTGGCGGTAGCACGGTGCTCTTGGGAAGAGCCCGTGACTTGGTGCTGCCCGGTGGCCATGCCCGTGTGGGTGGCGTGGCAGCCGGAGTGTGGCGTTCGGTGGCGGTGAGTGTTGGCCGGGGTGAAAACTTGCTCTATCTTTGGACGGACCGGCGACAGCGAAACTCCTTCGCTTCTTGAAGGCGTCATCTCAGCTCTCACTGCTTGTCATGCGGCTCCGGGGGAAACTCTGATCCTTGGATCGGGCGGTGGCGACACTCCGGTGTCGTATCCTTCCTGAAGGCGCCGCCTTGAAGTCCACGGTTCGTTGTATGCGGCTTCATCTCTTCGCTGTATGCGGCTCAACACCTATGTATCCTGCCTTGGATGTGTATGTGGTGGTGGTGTTGCACCGGGTGTTGTTGATCTTTGCTTTATATATAAAGCCAGGTGAAAGCCTTTTTCGATAGTGACCTACATGTTTTTTTGTCTAATTATGGAGGGTGGAGGGGGGCGGTGTCGGTGCTCCTAGCGGGCACGATGACCATGATGGTGATGTTAAATTCGACCTGGACATTGGGTATGATGCATATCATCAAGATGCGCTGGATAAGCATTGGAAGGTAATTCCAACGATGTTTGGCTTAGAAGCGAAGGCATACGTGTTCTACAGCAAGTACGTGAAGGAATGTTCCTTCAGCAGTAGGAGGGATTTGCTAAAACGAGGAAAAGGTGCTATGGGAAGTATACACTTGAGGAGGTACATTTGTTCAACGGCTGGAAAACGACAAAGCAAGTTTTTAACCATGGAAGGCCGGAGCCCTAGACTTAGATCAAAGACTCAGTGCTACTGTGATGCTCATTTATCCGTGAAGTTTGACAGAACTCGTGTAGTTTGGTTTGTTGGCAGTTTCCTCTATGATAACAACCATGTTCTTACTAGACCGGACAAAGTCCCGTTTCTTGGGTCTCATAGACAGGCCAAGGGATTCCATATATTCTAGATCTTGGCTATGGGAGTGACTGGGATCAGAAAACACATCATTATGGACAACTTCATTAGCAGGTATGGTTCGTATGCTAAGGCAGGGTTTGGGAGGAAGGACCTGTCTAATTTGTGCTACAGGAAGAAGATGAAGTTAACTGCAAAGGGTGATGTTGACACTACCATTGGCATCATGATAAGCAAGAAGGACAAGGATCCATATTTTTTTTCTTTGAGTACAATGTTGATGCGGAAGATGGGCAAAATACTTTTTTGTGGTAGGATTGCAGAGTACTACAATAACACCGTCAAAGTCACATCAGGCCGCACCCAAGGCTCTCTTGGCCACCGTTGGGGTACCATCGAAGACAAATGCAACCGATTGTTCGGTTGTATTGATCAAGTCAACCATGCACCAGTGAGTGGTGTGCAAATCTCGGATTGTGGGCCTATTACTTAAAAAATCAAGCAATGCAACAAAAAGTATGGTCACAAGCCCTTCACATTGAACCATTGCTACAAAGAACCTTGTAGCAATGAGAAGTGGATTAGGAGAAACTCCGAGACCACACGAAAGAGATCAAGTTTAAGCATACCCGTTGAGGAAGATTACAAGGAGTACGAAAGTCCAAACAAAGAGACCAGATGGTAATTATAAGATTGCAAAACAGAAGAAGAGGAGAGGAGCCTTCGGCAACACCTACAAAGAATAAGCTTGTGGCCATGATTGAGACCAAGAAAGCCTGGGCGGCCGAACCCAAAGAAGAGAAGGCGGCAAGATGGAATGAGCTCAAGTTGTCGGAGGATGAGAAATGAAGGTCAAAGTTGTTGGACGAAGAGATGGGAGGAGCGTAAGCTTGCACTCGAGGAGGAGAGGCTTGTGAATGAAAGGAAGGCCAAAGAACGTGTTATCATGTTCATGAACCCAACCACAATGGATGACACGGCCAAACAATTTTGGGAGCTCACTCACAGAGGTATCTTGATCCAAAAGGAGGCATGTCTTCGGAATGGTGATGGTGGCCTTGTGGCTGCTGATGGTGGTGGTGGCCGTGTCGATAGGGTGGTGGTGGTCGTGTGGATGGTGGTGAACTTAGAGGTGGTCATGATTTCTTTAGTGACGGTGTTGTTTGAGTCCGTGTTGCATGCCTTTGGTTGGGCTCGATCCGCGACATAAGACATGCTTTGTGGCGATTTTGGATCAAACTTGTCAATGTGGTGCCTTTTGGACGATCTATTTGCATGTTTTAATTTGAATTGTCCGAACCGTGCAACTATATGCGTGTTTGTGGTTTAGGTGTTGTGCATGTTTATTTTGAATTATTCGGATGATTGATGAAATAGTGTGGAATTGTTTGAAATGTACGTGACAAGGCTAAAAGAATTGAAAAATATATATTCTCCTTTAAATATAGGGACCAGATAGATCCGGCCACCGTTGGAGGAGGAAAATTATCCTCCTTTAGAGATACTTGGCCGTATCCTCCTTTTTTTTGAGAATTCTTTGCATTCCAATTAGGAAACAATACGAAATAGTTGACACTTACAAGCACACTGAAACTCAAACACAAAGGACCATAAACACCTAGAGTACCCTAAGACAACCATAACAAAAGAAGATCTCCGGAGCTCTGTGTCATCATCCCTGAATCTTGAGAGAAGACCCCTGTAGCAGAAATATCTGCAACCAGGCGCAAGCAGGTCATCATCTTCGACCATGAAACAATTGCCGTGACACTGCTTCCTCCTTTCTTGACACCAGCGCTGAGAGGGCATGGACATCAATCCAACACACCTGCAACAGCCATCGCCATCTTTGGCTTTGAGTACCGCGAAAAATGTCCCTTCCGAAAGGAAGAGAACTCGAGTCATCCGACCGGTCCAACACAGCAGCCGGGCCATCCGCCCGGGCAAAGCAGAATCTCCCTCCAGCATCAGTGCAGAGGAAGGAGAAGAACAACAGCAGCAAATCATACCGACAAGGAAGAAGAAGGGTCTTCGTCTCCCTGCATCCATCACCCATCTGAGGACCCAAACGGCCAGTGCCAATGGACCTCCAGTCACCATAGCCCGCGACCTCGACGAGATCCGGGGATCCCACACCCCGCTGGCTCCTAGATGAAGGCCAAAGCCTCGCCTGACCACGAACAGAGCCCGGAGAAACTTATTCCGATGTGACACCACGGCAACGGCCTCGGCAGCGTCACCCTCAGCCCGTGTCTACGCCTCTGCCGGGGCGTCCCCGTCGACAACACCACAGCCACCGCCATCTTCCAATACAAGAACGCCGCAGGCGCAGAGGCAGGCGCTGGCGCCGGAGCTGGAGCACCAATGCTCCCTATGCTGCCAGCCAACAACGACACGACCACGGCCACCGCCTTCTCCAACAGCATCCGGAGCCCGGGCCGGTGAAGGTGCCCGGGCCGGTGATGCAAGAGGTGTTCACCATGGTTGGGTTTGGTCAGTTCAGCTGCCAGCCGGGCCCCTTCTGCCAGGGCCCCAACAACACCCGGCTGGGCACGAGCATGAACAACGTGTCGTTCCAGCTCCCCAGCACCGTCTCCTTGTTGCTACAGGCGCACTACGGCCGCATCCCCGGCGTCTTCACCGACGACTTCCCGGCTCGCCCGCCGGTGGCCTTCGACTACACCTCACAGAACGTCCCCCGCATGCTGTGGCAACCGGTCAAGGGCACGAGGCTGTACCGCGTCAAGTACGGTGTCGTGGTGCAGATGGGTCAAGTACGGTGCCGTGGTGCGGATGGTGTTCCAGGACACAGGTATCTTCGCAGCGGAGGAGCACCCGATGCACATCCACGACTACCAAATTTTGCCATCATGTGGGCATGCCCTCCCTAGTAGTCCACGCAAAATTGGAACGAATCAGTGTTTTTAGGGTTTCTCTAGGAAAATCACAGAAAATACATACAATATCAAAAATCAATCAAATTTGGTATGGATGATTGGCATTGTCATGCGAGGGTGTGCAAAATGTTTGGGCTCGTTTGGTGAAGTTGAAAAAAAGGTTGTATTACACTTGCCCTGTCAACAACAGGGCCGAATGGTGCTACTTGTACAAGGTGGTTATGCTGGCATTCATGAAATGACACCAAAGTATTCTAGGGTGTGGGCATGGCCATTGTACTAGTCCACGCAAAATTGCGAATTTGAACACCGACCGCACGTTGCATCACGTCCGACAGTGTTTTAGGGTTTTTCTCCGGGGAAAATATAGGAAATGCATACAATGTCATAAATGATTAAAATTTGGCATTGATGCTTGGGATTGTCATGGGAGGGTGTGCAAAAAGTTTGGGCTCGTTTGGTGAAGTTGAAAAAAAAGTTGTACTACACTTGCCCTGCCGGCAGACCCGAACGTTGCTGCTTGTACATAGTGGTTCTTCAGGCGGGTCTGCTCATGCGTGTTGGTAATGGAAGATCTATCTCTATTTGGGAGGATAAGTGGATTCCAGGTAACATTAGCATGTCTCCTATGTCCATTATCACTCCCACTACTTTACATACTGTCAATGAACTCATTGATGAAGAAAATTGGACATGGAAGACGGATCTTGTTCGAAAAAAATTTCTCGCTCCGGATGCGGAAGCTATCTTGAATATACCATTGCGTACCGGAGGTGGGGATGATTTCTTTGCTTGGGCTTTTGAAAACTCGGGTGTGTACACTGTCAAGTCGGCATACCGTGCTCTCGTGAATCAGAAAGAGCGTAAAGCTCTAGAGGAAGGGACGGCTGCCGGTGCCTCAAAATCTGAACAACAGATGTGGACATCTCTGTGGAAGCTCAAAGTTGTGCCTAAGGTCAGAGTTTTTTGGTGGAGAGTTCTTCGCGGGATCCTCCCCGACGAAGCAACCTTTAAGCACAAACATATCAAACCTACAAGCCTATGCAATGTATGCTTGGCCAAAGAGGAGGATCTTATGCATGCACTGGTGACTTGCTCCCATGCACGCAGATTCTGGGATGAAGCACAAACATGGTTCAACCTTCGACTTCCACGCCTACATCCAGCAACATGGGCGCGCGACATCTTATGTGATGATCTTTTTTGGATCATGCGAGAGGACAGATTGTGTCGGTGATGTGGGCTATCTGGCATTCGCGGAATCGTTGGACTCATGAGAAGGAGCACGTGGATCCAGTGTACTCTACTCGACGCATTCGAGAGGACTTCGCCTTGCTCGACATCCCAATAAAGCAGGCTACACTGTTGCCAGGTCATGGTTGGCGACCCCCAGAAGCAGGGTTTGTCAAGATAAAGGTTGATGGTGCAATCAACTCCGAAGCAGGACTAGCTGGAGCGGGTGGTGTAGCTCGCTCTGCCACGGCGCTGCTTGCTTCCTGGTGTAAACCGCACATCGGTGTTACGGATCCTCTCATTGCTGAGGCCTTGTCACTACGAGAGGGAGCCCTATTTGCTCGTCTACGAGGCTACTCACATGTGATATTGGAATCCGACTGCCTGGAGATCGTGAATCTCTGGAACACTCGTCACGGCTCTCGTTTGGTCGTGGCTCCGTTACTAGTAGATATTGGAGAGCATGCTTTGTCTTTTGACTCTTTTGTAATTCAGAATGTAAACAGGTCTGCTAATCTCCCGGCCCATCTTTGTGCAAGGCACGCCAGCACACTGAGGGTGATCGAGAATTGGTTCGACTCTGCACCTTCGTTCCTGACCAATAGCCTTATGATGGATGATCCTAGGACACGGGCATCTTCGCGGCGGAGGAGCACCCCATGTACATCCACGTGTACCACTTCTACGTGCTCGCCACGGGGTTGGGCAACTACGACCCGAGGCGGGACGCGCGCAGGCAGGTTCAACATGGTCGACCCGCCCAGCCGGAACACCATGGGCGTGCCCGTCGGCGGCTGGGCCGTGGTGCGCTTCGTGGCGGACAACCCGGGGGTGTGGCTCGTGCACTGCCACATCGATGCGCATCTCTCCGGCGGGCTTGCCATGGCACTGCTGGTGGAGGACGGCAAGACGAAGCTCGAGGCCACGGTGCCGCCCCCGCTTGACCTGCCCGTCTGTGGCCTCTAAGGTGGAGGCTTTCTCGTGTTGGGTTTCGTAGTAATTTCAAAATTTTTCCTACGCGCACACAGGATCATGTGATGCATAGCAACGAGAGGAGAGTGTTGTCTGCGTACCCAACGCAGACCGACTGCGGAAGCGATGACACGACGTAGAGGAAGTAGTCGTACGTCTTCACGATCCAACCGATCAAGCACCGAAACTACGGCACCTCCGAGTTCGAGCACACGTTCAGCTCGATGACGATCCCCGGACTCCGATCCAGCAAAGTGTCGGGGAAGAGTTTCGTCAGCACGACGGCGTGGTGACGATCTTGATGAACTACAGCAGCAGGGCTTCGCCTAAACTCCGCTACAGTATTATCGAGGAATATGGTGGCAGGGGGCACCGCACACGGCTAAGGAGTCGATCACGTGGATCAACTTGTGTCAACTTGTGTGTTTAGAGGTGCCCCTGCCTCCGTATATAAAGGAGCCAAGGGGGGGAGGAGGCGCCGGCCAGGAGGAGGTGGCGCAGGAGGAGTCCTACTCCTACCGGGAGTAGGACCCCCCCCCAATCCTATTCCAACTAGGATTCCCAAGGGGGAAAGAGGGAGAGGGGTGGCCGGCCACCTCTCCTAGTCCTAATAGGACTAGGGGAAGGGGGGAGGCGCGCAGCCCCCTTGGGCTGCCCCTTTCTCCTTTCCACTAAGGCCCATGATGGCCCATATGGCTCCCGGGGGGTTCCAGTAACCTCCCGGTAACCCGGTAAAATCCCGATTTCACCCGGAACACTTCCGATGTCCAAACATAGACTTCCAATATATCAATCTTTATGTCTCGACCATTTCGAGACTCCTTGTCATGTCCATGATCACATCCGGGACTCCGAACAACCTTCGGTACATCAAAATGCATAAACTCATAATATAACTGTCATCGTAACCTTAAGCGTGCGGACCCTACGGGTTCGAGAACAATGTAGACATGACCGAGACACGTCTCCGGTCAATAACCAATAGCGGGACCTGGATGCCCATATTGGCTCCTACATATTCTACGAAGATCTTTATCGGTCAGACCGCATAACAACATACGTTGTTCCCTTTGTCATCGGTATGTTACTTGCCCGAGATTCGATCGTCGGTATCCAATACCTAGTTCAATCTCGTTACCGGCAAGTCTCTTTACTCGTTCCGTAATACATCATCTCACAACTAACATATTAGTTGCAGTGCTTGCAAGGCTTATGTGATGTGCATTACCGAGAGGGCCCAGAGATACCTCTCCGACAATCGGAGTGACAAATCCTAATCTCGAAATACGCCAACCCAACATCTACCTTTGGAGACACCTGTAATGCTCCTTTATAATCACCCAGTTACGTTGTGACGTTTGGTAGCACCCAAAGTGTTCCTCCGGCAAACGGGAGTTGCATAATCTCATAGTCATAGGAACATGTATAAGTCATGAAGAAAGCAATAGCAACATACTAAACGATCAGGTGCTAAGCTAATGGAATGGGTCATGTCAATCAGATCATTCAACTAATGATGTGACCTCGTTAATCAAATAACAACTCATTGTTCATGGTCAGGAAACATAACCATCTTTGATTAACGAGCTAGTCAAGTAGAGGCATACTAGTGACACTCTGTTTGTCTATGTATTCACACATGTATTATGTTTCCGGTTAATACAATTCTAGCATGAATAATAAACATTTATCATGATATAAGGAAATAAATAATAACTTTATTATTGCCTCTAGGGCATATTTCCTTCAGTCTCCCACTTGCACTAGAGTCAATAATCTAGTTCACATCGCCATGTGATTTAACAGCAATAGTTCACATCACCATGTGATTAACACCCATAGTTCACATCGCTATGTGACCAACACCCAAAGGGTTTACTAGATTCAGTAATCTAGTTCACATCGCTATGTGATTAACACCCAAGGAGTACTAAGGTGTGATCATGTTTTGCTTGTGAGAGAATCTTAGTCAACGGGTATGTCATATACAGATCCGTAAGTATTTTGCGAATTCTATGTCTACAATGCTCTGCACGGAGCTACTCTAGCTAATTGCTCCCACTTTCAATATGTATCTAGATCAAGACTTAGAGTCATCTAGATTAGTGTCAAACTTGCATCGGCGTAACCTTTTACGACGAACCTTTTTCCATAATCGAGAAACATATCCTTATTCCACTAAGGACAATTTTGACCGCTCTCCAGTGATCTACTCCTAGATCACTATTGTACTCCCTTGCCAAACTCAGTGGTATGGCATACAATAGATCTGGTATACAGCATGGCATACTTTATAGAACCTATGACTGAGGCATAGGGAATGACTTTCATTCTCTTTCTATTTTCTGCCGTGGTCGGGCTTTGAGTCTTACTCAACTTAACACCTTGCAACACAGGCAAGAACTCCTTCTTTGACTGTTCCATTTTGAACTATTTCAAAAATTTATCAAGGTATGTATTCATTGAAAAAATCTTATCAAGCGTCTTCATCTATCTATATAGATCTTGATGCTCAATGTGTAAGCAGCTTCACCAAGGTCTTTCTTTGAAAAACTTTTATTCAAGTATCCTTTCATGCTTTGCAGAATAATTCTACATTATTTCCGATCAACAATATGTCATTCACATATACTTATCAGAAATGTTGTAGTGCTCCCACTCACTTTCTTGTAAATACAGGCTTCACTGTAAGTCTGTACAATAACTATATGCTTTGATCAACTTATCAAAGCGTATATTCCAACTCCGAGATTCTTGCACCAGTCCATAAATGGATCGCTGGAGCTTGCACACTTTGTTAGCTCCCTTTGGATCGACAAAACCTTCCGGTTGCATCATATACAACTCTTCTTCCAGAAATCCATTCAGGAATGCAGTTTTGACATCCATCTGCCAAATTTCATAATCATAAAATGCGGCAATTGCTAACATGATTCGGACAGACTTTTAAGCATCGATACGAGTAAGAAAATCTCATCGTATTCAACACCTTGAACTTTGTCAAAAACCTTTTTCGACAAGTCTAGCTTTGTAGATAGTAACACTACTATCAACGTCCGTCTTCCTCTTGAAGATCCATTTATTCTTAATGACTCACCGATCATCGGGCAAGTCAATCAAAGTCTACACTTTGTTCTCATACATGGATCATATCTCAGATTTCATGGCCTCAAGCCATTTCGTGGAATCTGGGCTCATCATTGCTTCCTCATAGTTCGTAGGTTCATCATGGTCTAGTAACATGACTTCCAGAACATGATTACCGTACCACTCTGGTGCGGATCTTACTCTGGAAGACCTACGAGGTTTGGTAGTAACTTGATCTGAAGTTTGATGATCATCATCATTAACTTCCTCACTTATTGGTGTAGGAATCACTGGAACTGATTTCTGTGATGAACTACTTTCCAATAAGGGAGAAGGTATAATTACCTCATCAAGTTCTACTCTCCTCCCACTCACTTCTTTCGAGAGAAACTCCTTCTCTGGAAAGGATCCATTTTAGCAACGAATGTCTTGCCTTCGGATCTGTGATAGAAGGTGTACCCAACAATTTCCTTTGGGTATGAAGACGCACTTCTCCGATTTGGGTTCGAGCTTATCAGGATGAAACCTTTTTCACATAAGCATCGCAGCCCCAAACTTTAAGAAACAACAGGTTAGGTTTACTGCTAAACCATAGTTCATACAGTGTCGTCTCAACGGATTTAGATGGTGCCCTATTTTAAAACGTGAATGCAGCTGTCTCTAATGCATAACCCCAAAACGATAGTGGTAAAGAGATATCATAGATCGCACCATATCAAATAAAGTGCGGTTACGACGTTCGGACACACCATAACGATGTGGTGTTCCAGGTGGCGTGAGCTGTGAAACTATTCCACATTGTTTTAATTGAAGACCAAACTCGTAACTCAAATATTTGTCTCCGCGATCAGATCGCAGAAACTTTATTTTCTTGTTACGATGATTTTTCCACTTCACTCTGAAATTCTTTGAACCTTTCAACTATTTCAGACTTATGTTTCATCAAGTAGATATACCCATATCTGCTCAAATCATCTTGTGAAGGTCAGAAAACAACGATGCTTGCCACGAGCAACAGCACTCATTGGATCGCATACATCGGTATGTATTATTTCCAACAAGTCAGTAACTCGTTCCATTGTTCCGAAGAACGGAGTTTTAGTCATCTTGCCCAAAAGGCACGGTTCGCAAGCATCAAATGATTCATAACCAAGTGATTCCGAAAATCCATCTTTATGGAGTTTCTTCATGCGCTTTACACCGATATGACCCAAACGGCAGTGCCACAAATAAGTTGCACTATCATTATTAACTTTGCATCTTTTGGCATCAATATTATGAATATGTGTATCACTACGATCGAGATCCAATGAACCATTTTCATTGGGTGTGTAACCATATAAGGTTTTATTCATGTAAATAGAACAACAGTTTATTCTCTTACTTAAATGAATAACCGTATTGCAATAAACATGATCAAATCATATTCATGCTCAACGCAAACACCAAATAACATTTATTTAGGTTCAACACTAATCCCGAAAGAATAGGGAGTGTGCGATGATGATCATATCAATCTTGAAACTACTTTCAACACACATCATCACTTCACCCTTAACTAGTTTCTGTTTATTCTGCAACTCCCGTTTCGAGTTACTACTCTTAGCAACTGAACCAGTACCAAATACCGAGGGGTTGCTATAAACACTAGTAAAGCACACATCAAACACCTGTATATCAAATATACCCTTTTTCACTTTGCCATCCTTCTTATCCACCAAATATTTAGGGTAGTTCCGCTTCCAGTGACCATTTCCTTTGCAGTGTAAGCACTCAGTTTCAGGCTTTGGTTCAGCTTTGGGCTTCTTCGTGGGAGTGACAACTTGCTTGTCAATCTACTTGAAGTTCCCCTTTCTTTCCCTTTGCCCTTTTCTTGAAACTAGTGATCTTGTCAACCATCAACACTTGATGCTCTTTCTTGATTTCTACCTTCGTTGATTTCAACATCACGAAGAGCTCGGGAATCATTTTCATCATCCCTTGCATACTATAGTTCATCACGAAGTTCTACTAACTTGGTGATGGTGACTAGAGAATTCTGTCAATCACTATCTTATCTGGAAGATTAACTCCCACTTGATTCAAGCGATTGAAGTACCCAGACAATCTGAGCACATGCTCACTAGTTGAGCGATTCTCCTCCATCTTTTAGCTATAGAACTTGTTGGAGACTTCATATCTCTCAACTCGGGTATTTGCTTGAAATATTAACTTCAATTCCTGGAACATCTCATATGGTCCATGACGTTCAAAACGTCTTTGAAGTCCCGATTCTAAGCCGTTAAGCATGGTGCACTAAACTATCAAGTAGTCATCATATTGAGCTAGCCAGACGTTCATAACTTCTGCATCTGCTCCTGCAATAGGTCTGTCACCTAGCGGTGCATTAAGGACATAATTCTTCTGTGCAGCAATGAGGATTTAACCTCAGATCACGGATCAAATCCGCAACATTGCTACTAACATTTTTCAACACAATTTTCTCTAGGAACATATCAAAATAAACACAGGGAAGCAACAACGCGAGCTATTGATCTACAACATGATTTGCAAAATACTACCAGGACTAAGTTCATGATAAATTTAAGTTCAATTTAATCATATTACTTAAGAACTCCCACTTAGATAGACATCCCTCTAATCCTCTAAGTGATCACGTGATCCAAATCAACTAAACCATGTCCGATCATCACGTGAGATGGAGTAGTTTCATCGGTGAACATCATTATGTTGATCATATCTACTATATGATTCACGCTCGACCTTTCGGTCTCCGTGTTCCGAGGCCATATCTGCATATGCTAGGCTCGTCAAGTTTAACCTGAGTATTCTGCGTGTGCAAAACTGGCTTGCACCCGTTGTAGATGGACGTAGAGCTTATCACACCCGATCATCACGTGGTGTCTGGGCACGACGAACTTTGGCAACGGTGCATACTCAGGGAGAACACTTCTTGATAATTTAGTGAGAGATCATCTTATAATGCTACCGTCAATCAAAGCAAGATAAGATGCATAAAAAGATAAACATCACATGCAATCAATATAAGTGATATGATATGGCCATCATCATCTTGTGCTTGTGATCTCCATCTCCGAAGCACCGTCATGATCACCATCGTCACCGGCGCGACACCTTGATCTCCATCGTAGCATCGTTGTCGTCTCGCCAATCTTATGCTTCCACGACTATCACTACCGTTTAGTAATAAAGTTAAGCATTACATCGCGATTGCATTGCATACAATAAAGCGACAACCATATGGCTCCTGCCAGTTGCCGATAACTTGGTTACAAAACATGATCATCTCATACAATAAAATTCAGCATCATGCCTTGACCATATCACATCACAACATGCCCTGCAAAAACAAGTTAGACGTCCTCTACTTTGTTGTTGCATGTTTTACGTGGCTGCTACGGGCTTAAGTAAGAACCAATCTCACCTACGCATCAAAACCACAACGATAGTTTGTCAAATAGACTCCGTTTTAACCTTCGCAAGGACCGGGCGTAGCCATACTTGGTTCAACTAAAGTTGGAGAGACAGTCGCCCGCAAGCCATCTCTGTGCAAAGCACGTCGAGGGAACCGGTCTCGCGTAAGCGTACGCGTAAGGTTGGTCTGGGTCGTCTCGTCCAACAATACCGCCGAACCAAAATATGACATGCTGGTAGGCAGTATGACTTGTATCGTCCACAACTCACTTGTGTTCTACTCGTGCATATAACATCAACATCAATAACCAGGCTCGGATGCCACTGTTGGGTTTCGTAGTAATTTCAAAAAATTTCCTACGCGCACACAGGATCATGTGATGCATAGCAACGAGAGGAGAGTGTTGTCTACGTACCCAACGCAGACCGACTGCGGAAGCGATGACACGACGTAGAGGAAGTAGTCGTACGTCTTCACGATCCAACCGATCAAGCACCGAAACTACGGCACCTCCGAGTTCGAGCACACGTTCAGCTCGATGACGATCCCCGGACTCCGATCCAGCAAAGTGTCGGGGAAGAGTTTCGTCAGCACGACGGCGTGGTGACGATCTTGATGAACTACAGCAGCAGGGCTTCGCCTAAACTCCGCTACAGTATTATCGAGGAATATGGTGGCAGGGGGCACCGCACACGGCTAAGGAATCGATCACGTGGATCAACTTGTGTCAACTTGTGTGTTTAGAGGTGCCCCTGCCTCCGTATATAAAGGAGCCAAGGGGGGAGGAGGCGCCGGCCAGGAGGAGGTGGCGCAGGAGGAGTCCTACTCCTACCGGGAGTAGGACTCCCCCCCCAATCCTATTCCAACTAGGATTCCCAAGGGGGAAAGAGGGAGAGGGGTGGCCGGCCACCTCTCCTAGTCCTAATAGGACTAGGGGAAGGGGGGAGGCGCGCAGCCCCCTTGGGCTGCCCCTTTCTCCTTTCCACTAAGGCCCATGATGGCCCATATGGCTCCCGGGGGGTTCCGGTAACCTCCCGGTAACCCGGTAAAATCCCGATTTCACCCGGAACACTTCCGATGTCCAAACATAGACTTCCAATATATCAATCTTTATGTCTCGACCATTTCGAGACTCCTCGTCATGTCCGTGATCACATCCGGGACTCCGAACAACCTTCGGTACATCAAAATGCATAAACTCATAATATAACTGTCATCGTAACCTTAAGCGTGCGGACCCTACGGGTTCGAGAACAATGTAGACATGACCGAGACACGTCTCCGGTCAATAACCAATAGCGGGACCTGGATGCCCATATTGGCTCCTACATATTCTACGAAGATCTTTATCGGTCAGACCGCATAACAACATACGTTGTTCCCTTTGTCATCGGT
The DNA here is from genome assembly GCF_018294505.1 of Triticum aestivum. Classification (NCBI taxonomy): domain Eukaryota; kingdom Viridiplantae; phylum Streptophyta; class Magnoliopsida; order Poales; family Poaceae; genus Triticum; species Triticum aestivum. The sequence continues at coordinate 21,599,779 of NC_057807.1, read as the reverse complement.
ATGTTACTTGCCCGAGATTCGATCGTCGGTATCCAATACCTAGTTCAATCTCGTTACCGGCAAGTCTCTTTACTCGTTCCGTAATACATCATCTCACAACTAACATATTAGTTGCAGTGCTTGCAAGGCTTATGTGATGTGCATTACCGAGAGGGCCCAGAGATACCTCTCCGACAATCGGAGTGACAAATCCTAATCTCGAAATACGCCAACCCAACATCTACCTTTGGAGACACCTGTAATGCTCCTTTATAATCACCCAGTTACGTTGTGACGTTTGGTAGCACCCAAAGTGTTCCTCCGGCAAACGGGAGTTGCATAATCTCATAGTCATAGGAACATGTATAAGTCATGAAGAAAGCAATAGCAACATACTAAACGATCAGGTGCTAAGCTAATGGAATGGGTCATGTCAATCAGATCATTCAACTAATGATGTGACCTCGTTAATCAAATAACAACTCATTGTTCATGGTCAGGAAACATAACCATCTTTGATTAACGAGCTAGTCAAGTAGAGGCATACTAGTGACACTCTGTTTGTCTATGTATTCACACATGTATTATGTTTCCGGTTAATACAATTCTAGCATGAATAATAAACATTTATCATGATATAAGGAAATAAATAATAACTTTATTATTGCCTCTAGGGCATATTTCCTTCATCTCGATCGTGGCTTCTGTACATGGCGGGGAAATGTGAGCCCGTGTGCGTCATACTTTTTGTGTTGCTAGCTGTTTGCCATTCGAATTTGGCATTGTAATTTGGATTTCGAATTTAAGTTGAAAAAGAAAAGGCAAGGTTTTCGTTATTTTCCATAAAAGGCGCTTTTATTAAGTTATTAAAATGTAGCATAAAAAAATATTAATCTTGTTTGCATTTGTTTCTTCGGTTTTCTATTTCCATTTTTTCTTTTGTGTCTTCTCTGTTTCTCATTTCTTTGATTTTTTTTGTTTCTTTTGAATACATGGTCAACATTTTTCCTCTACGCACTTTTAAACTTTTTCAATTGCTTGATTAGCATTTTAAAAATAAAAGAATAAAATTTTAAAAATACAAGATTAACATTTCTAATACATGGTCAACATTTTTTCTATCCACGCTTAACAATTTTTCATATGCTCAGTTCACATTTTCTAAATGAAATATTAACATTTTATACACATTTAACATTTTCCATATACTTTATTAACATTTTTTGTAATACATGATCAATTGTTTCTATATATTTTCCTTATACAAAATAAATATTTTTCTATTAATTTTTCAAATGCTTGGTCAACATTTTCTAATGTTTTTATAGAGGGTTTTCCGTAAAATATATATTTGAATATTTTAAATTGTAAACAAAACTAAAAAATAAGTTCAAATGGAAAAGGAAAATATAAAAGGTAAGAAAAAGGAGTCAGTGGCCGCACTCACTTCTGGGCTGGCCCATCTCTGTCTCACGTTCAGCGAGATTTCCCTAGGTCTTGCTCAAGCCGAGATATAGGGGTGTCTATGCGACATGTGGTTTTACAAATCATGGGCAGGCGTAGTTACCCATTCCTGATTAGCGTCTGTATGCGCTCATACGATTGTCTGCACGGTTTTTCTTATTTTCTTTGACCTTTTGTTTTTTTGGTCATAGTTATTTATCTTCACATGAAATCATGATTTTTATTTAAGAAATGTTTGTAGTGGTTTTAAAAAGTATGTGAAGACTTTGTAGAAATTGTGAAAAATTAAGTGTATTATCATTTATTAAAAACTGTGATGTGGGAATAGTTTTTTATGTAATGTGGGAATAGTTTTATACATTCATGAACATATTTAGAAATTTTCAAAAACACTATATTATTTATTTTTTAAAAAATTATGGATTTTTTCAGTTGACATATCTTAAAGGTGTTGTTGTAAAATAACTTTTAGATTTAAATATGAAATGAATGATAACAGTTCAGATTTTTTTTGGAAGAAACCTGAAATAAAATTTTAAAATAAAAAAACCAAAAAAGGAAAAGAAAAACACTTCCTCCATCCCATAATATAAGAGCGCTTTGGACACTCTCTATGGAGGAAGTAGAAAAAAAAACCCAGGTAAAAACTGGAATGGAACATCCAGCCTCGTCTTTCTCAAGCTGGTGTGGTCTCGGTATTGCTTGAAGTCTGTGACACATTGGGCTTTTTAACTTTTACGTAGATCTGTAGCTCTTCTAGCTGCGATGGTTTCTTCGCTGAACGATGGTCCGTCACAATCGTTTATCATTTATTTTTTTAGTGATGGATGACCTTGATACATTTACGTCCGTGATCAACAACAGCATGCGGCACCGTGCCATCAGCCTATTCGGGAGAATGAAGATGGGTGACCACCAGAGACTTTCATGTAACTTCTTAATTTTCCATGTGTGTTTTTACTGCTGGTTTAGATAATACATTTGAAACTTTTTCAAGAAAAAATGTGTCTGGTATTTGATCATGGTCTGGAGGAAGGGTTCGTGGACGATGCAAATACTGGTATCTGGTAGTATCGGATATACCTGGTCGCTGTCGGTTGAGCACGCCGCACGAAAGTTCAGCAAATTAAAACCATTGTAGGTCATCCATAACAGACTAGCTGCATACTGTTCAACATCAGTCAGGTTGAAGTTTCCAAGATTCATGCCATTTTTCTCTCATGCTTAGAAGAGTGCGCACGTTCCTTTTCCAACTTGGATTCGGATTCTTAGATCGCGACGTGTGCTTGCAGCTTCTGACTTTGCAAGTAGAAACAAACTTAAAACCACGTCGATTAGACTAGAGTGGAGAAAGCTGACCAAGTAGAAATTTCGGGCCAGCTCCGAACCTAACAAACTGTTTGTTCAGTCTTCAGTGACCACGACACCGAGCTCTGCTTGCCTTCCCAGGTCACGGGAAACGGCTCAAATGTTCGTTTCTTCACTGCTGTTATGGAGAGAAGAAAAGGGCACAATCCACCAACCTTAGTTGGGAAGAGGGTAGGAGCACCTACTACCAATGTTTTCTTTTCTTTTCTCTTCTCTTCTGCACATATCATTGGTTCAGAAATTAAGCACATATCATTGGCTCACTAGTATCTACCTAATTCACTAAAGAAAAATGGGGTGTGCCGTGCCCATCACCATGCATGATCCAAAAACCTTGATTAGTCGTTGGAACGTGCAGAGTGTTGGTGAGTGTGGGACGAAAGCAAAATGGAGAGAGTAGAGTGAACCATCTTGCGTGGTTGTTGAAGCTTGTGATGCCATTTAGGAATTTGCTGATCTCACCTACTGTATGTTACTAGTAATATGCACGTGCAAAGCATCGTTCGACTAACATAACTGAAATTTGGAAAAGTGCAACTTTTTTTTTACATTGAAAAGTCTACGATTGTGTTAAAGTTGTGCATGTCATCTTATCTTCATGGACTATTTGGTTCGTGGGATTATAAAAACACAATAATAGAGAAAAATACATAATTGCGTTGGCATGCCACAAGAATTAGTTTGCACCAAAGTCTGTTTGGTTGCATCACATGATAATAAAAGAAACCCGAGGGCGGACCGGTCCGCGGATATGGATATGGAAACCGGCCATCCAACGATATTCGCATATTTCTGGTTCTATTAACTTAAAAAATAGCATTCCGTCAAATCATGCATGATTCATTACAATACTAATATGTGATTAGTAGCTTTGTTTCACCGAACTCTCATTTTACCAAGCACTACTTTAAGGAAAAAGTGGCACGTTTTGGCAGAAGCATTTCATCAAGTGACAGAAGCTCCTAATCTAAGTGTTCAAGTGTTGGCCGAAGGAAGCCTATCACCAAATACTAATGTGTTCAAGTATTGGTTGAATGGAGTATTTGGCGCAATACTCCGTTCCACCAACACTTGAACACATTAGTAGCTTTCTTTCACCAAGCATTTGAAAAAAGTGGCTTCCACCAAAAGGTTTCAATGCCTTTCGCCAGACGCTAAACTATCTGCTAAACACAACAACCAGCGGCCTTCCACCATCTGGACGGAGAGAGAACGTGGCGGCTTTTGGTTTGTTATGTGGATGTCCGGACTCCCGCAACCCTCCCCCCTTCCCCCGCGTTTGTCTTCGGTTTGCGGGAAAAAGCATGTTCGAACAGCCAAGCACACGGATACAAAGACTGCATTGAATGGCAAAACACGTCCAAACCGCATGGTCCAGACGGATGTGTGCAGTTTGAGGGTCCGCTTTGGAGATGCCCTTAGAGCATACCTCACCATTCCCCTATCTCTAGCTCCCCAAAACTCACTCTCAATTTTTTTTCCAATGAATTTAGCTTTTACGAAGGTGGAAAGTAGCCCATCCCCACTACCCAACTCCCAATAAGCTATATCTCACATTAAGAGAGATGGAAGGATCTCTCCCGCGCAAGGGCCAGCCCATTAGCTCCCGCGGGAAAGAAATAGAAGAAAAAAAAGAAACGAGTGCGCATATGGGGATTCAATACCGGGCCTCCTGGTAATTAGGAGGCACGGTTAGTACAAGGGCACCGTCTACTAGAAGCGTAATAAGCCGATTTACCACTGGTTTTTCTGGGATTTTATTTTCTTTATTTTCTTGTTTTTCAGCGGTTTTCACCTGTTTTTACTTTTTTATTTATTTTCTTTCTCATTTTCTTTTGTTTCTTTCTCCATTTTTCATTCTTTTTCTGCATTTTCTCTTTGTTTTTATTTTCCTTTTTTTTGTTTTTTTTGTTTCCTTTTCTGGTTTTCTTTGTTCTTTTGGTTATTATTCTACATTGTTTGTATATGTCAACACCATTTTTACAATACATGACTAATATTTTTCCAGTATAAATTAAACATTTTTGTAATACATGGTCAACATTTTTTTAGATTTTTAATATATTTTAAATGCTTGATTTACAGTTTTAAAATAAAAAAGATTAACATTTTTATGAATACATGGCCAACATGTTTTGTATACACATTTAAGATTTTCCAAATGCTCTTTTTGAACACTTGTTCAACATTTTTTTTAAATGCTTGATTAACATTTTTTATATACATGATCAAATTTTATCATCATTTTTAATACATGGTCAACATTGTTTATATACACATTTAACATTTTCCAAATGCTTGTTCAACATTTTTCAAATACTTGTTCACCATTTTTCAAATACTTGATTAACTTTTTTAGGCATGATCAAAATTTTAAATTTTTTAATACATGGTTAATATTTTTTTCTATACACATTTAACATTTCCTAAATGCTTGATTAACATTTTTCAAATACTTATTCAACATTTTTTGTCAAAATGCTTGATTAAAATTTTTATATACATGATAAAAAAAATCCTCATTTTTTAATACATGATCAACAGATTTTTTTAATACACATTTCACTATTTTTCCAAATCCTTGATTAATATTTTTCAGATACTTATTCAACATTTTCCAAATGCTGGCTCAAAATGTTCATTTCTTCTCGCTGTTATGGCGAGAAGAGAAAGGGCACAATCCACCAACCTTAGTTGGGAAGAGGTAGGAGCACCTACTACCAATGTTTTCTTTTCTTTTCTCTTCTCTTCTGCACATATCATTGGTTCAGGAATTAAGCACATATCATTGGTTCACTACCCTCTACCTTATTCACTAAAGAAAAATGGGGTGTGCCCATCACCATGCATGATCCAAAAACCTTGATTAATCGCTAAAGTGAACCATCATGCGTGGTTGTTGAATATTGTGATGCCATTCAGGAATTTGCTGATCTCACCTATTGTATGGTACTAGTAATATGCACGTGCAAAGCACGTTTGACTAACATAACTGAAATATGGACAAGTATATACTTTTTTTATTACATTGAAAGGTATACTTTTGTGTTGAATTTGTGCATATCATCTTATCTTCAAGGACTATTTGCTTTGTGGGATTAGTGTCTCCAACACCGACCTCAAACCGCCCGCATACGTCCAGATCACGAAAGCCCTCCAACGCGGGCCTGTATCGGTCCATTGAGCGGTACGGATGTGTTTTTTCCCGCAAACCGGAGACAAACACCGGTGGCTTTGCTGGTGTCCGGACCGCTGTGACGCCCGCGTCTGACTACCCTAACCCACCCAAACGCCCTTCTCCGGTCGCGTGCATTTCCCGCCCAAAATGATCAGCGCCGCTCTAGAGCGTCAGTGCCCGCATTCATGCCCGGCCAGAGCGGACACGATCTCTCACTGGCGCCGGCTGAGAGAGCGCCGACCGCGCCAGTTTCCGGTGCACGCGACTACTCCACGTTCAAACGACACGACCGCCGTTCAGTCGGCTGCCGCCCACATTAATGGCACGTGGTTGCAGAGGCAGCTAGTCCGACGCCACCTGTCCGCCCCTCGGTCGCCTACCATTGCTATACAAATTGTGGCCCCGACCATAGTCGCAGTCATCTACCTTCGATCCCTTTCTCCTCTCGTCTCCGCACCACTCACATCATCGCTTCCTCGCGCGCCAAAGCTTTCTGGGACAGGCTGACGCCGGAGCATAAGATTGAGATGGCCGCTATTGCTGCCGGCTGGCAGGTTGGAAGGCAGCCGGAGGACGACGATGTCCCAATGGAGGACCCCGTCGATGCCAAAAATTCTTTCTGCTACTTGTGAGCTATGTTGGGATTTCCCCTGAAGAGGAAGGGTGAAGCAATATAGTAGCGGAGAAGTATTTCGCTCGGTGAGAACCAAGGTTATCGAAACAAAAGAAGAACCACGCAAATCCTCGTCGTCAGCACCTACACACACAAAAGCAAATACTTGCACCCAACATAGGCAAGAGGGTTTTCAATCCCCTTGAACTCGTTACTTGCAAGGATTAAATCTGGTAGTGGTAGATAGATAAAAGGAAAAGTAAATAAGTTGAAGCAAGGTATTTTTGGTTTTAGTAATATGTTTAATGTAGACTTGGGGGCCATAGTTTTCACTAGAGGCTTCTCTCTTGAAACAACATCATACGGTGGATAGACAAATTATTGTTGGGCAATTAATAGAAAACACATAGTTATGATGTTATCCACGGCAATGATCACATATATAGGCATCACAGCTGTGACAAGTAGACCGACTCCTGCTTGCATCTACTACTGTTACTTCACCAATCGATCACTATCCAGCATGCATCTATGGTATTAAGTTCATAACAAACAGAGTAACTCTTTAAGCAAGATGATATAATATAGACAAAGTAAACTCAAGCAATATGAATAAACCTCATCGTTTTTCCTTAATGGCAACCATACAAATACATGCCTCGCTACCCCTTCCGTCACGAGGTGAAGACACCGCAACATTGAACTCATTAAAAAGCACATCTCCCACTTAAGATTAATCAATCTAGTTTCGCCAAACTAAATGGATAGATTGGAGAGAAATAGAAAGATATCCTAATCATGCATAATAAAATTTAGAAAAGACTCAATTACTTTCAATGAATAATCTGATCATAAACCCACAATTCTCGGCCGACGGGTAGGTCCCACCGCTTGTGGGTCATGTCGGCTGCTCATTACTGTAGCCCTGCCTCTGATGACGAAGTCTTGGTCGCGGGGAGCGTGGCTACAGTATCGCCGCCTAGTGGGCGTTCACTGTAGCCACACCCTGTCTTATCTGGTTAATGGCGCACAAACTTCTAGGAAAGGGGAAGGCCGGTTGCTGGGAGTCGGCCTCCCCCCACGCCGATTGTTCAGGGCCCACCGTCTTCGGGCATCTCATAGACAGGTAGGGCCTGCCACCTGCGGGCTGTACCGACAGCCCGTCGTGGGAGCATGGCTTCATCTGCCATGGATGATGTCACAGGTAACATGGCAACAGTGTCGCGCCGGGCTAAGGATGGCCTCACGGTACATCGCACTGTGGCCATGCCCGTTCGGGGATTCGGGGGTGGCAGGCTGTACTGTAGCCACGCCCCGTCTCGTCGCCGTTATGTGGGTGCAATCTTTGACGGAGCAAAGGTGGGCCGCCTGCTAGGAGTCGGCCGCTCTGGTGGCCGCCTGCTAGGAGTCGGCCCACTCTGGGCCGCTCTTCGGTCCTTGCCGCCTTCCTGCAGCTGGCCACTTGGATCAACCGGCCATAAGAAGGCGGACCTTTGTCTTTGATGCTTGAGGGGCGCAACCGGCCCCGATGTCTTGAAATGTCATGGGGAGCTGATAGGGCTACCCGTGGTCATTTACCCCGACACAACTGCTCGTCGAGGTCCGCATCCACTTCCTAGGGTGCCGTCGCTTCCCTCTCCCATTGCCTCTGTCGTCGGTCCATCCGGACGATGTTCTCTGGTTTGCACGACGTCGCCGAGGACGGGACGCCGATGGACGACGCGGACACAATCTCAGTCGGGGACGGGCTGGACGACATCTAGGGCGGTGGACCGAGACCGGCGTTGAGGACGGGGAGCAAGCGTGGCGGATGGCGAGGGCTCGGATGCGGAAATGATGGAGGGATGCGGGGGAAGGGCGAAGAGTGTGGTGGATTTGGTACAATTTGTGATGGGTAGGCCTATCGGGTCTGACGTGACGGACGCGTCCGGTCGCAACTGGGCCTTTTCATATCCACCATATATTTAGGTTGTACTACCTCTGTATCAAAATACTTGTAGCCGGGGAAAACTAATACAAATTGCCCCAGCTACAAGTATTTTGATACAAAGGGAGCATATGAGAGGTGTCAATCAGTCCGGACGTTTGAGGCCTGTTTGAGACGCTGTCTGAATCAAGTTTTTTTATCTTTCATTGTCCGGTCGTCCGGCCGTGCCTCCTGTAGATGGTCTTAGGGCAACTCCAACGCACAACCCCAAACGGACGTCCGTTTCATCTGCTTTTCGTCTTCTTGGGGGTGGCAATGTGATCGTGTCTGCCCGGATTTGTGAATGTGCTGGACTTGCGCCCAACGCGCGGGATCGGCCGCATCTCGTCCGCATACATTTTGTTTTTGCAACACATATCTTATTTTCATCATTGCTTTTTGATACATAGAAGCACATCACCAAATCTTGAATAGAATAGCAAGACCAAAGAAAACAAGAACCACAAGAACACATTTTAGAAGATATCCAACTTCCATAACTGCTCCCGTAAGTTGGATTAGTGTCTTCTCGATGCATTCATTGTTGATCTACGGAGGCTCAATCTTGCGTGCTTGTTTCTACTTTGAGTCTAAAGAAGTAGGCATTGCTTCTTCACATCTAGTCTCATCTCTAGCCTTTATTCTAGCAACAAGTGCACGAACATCTATTAAATTGCACTCTATCAATAGATCGAGATATTCTTCTTTCCAATACCAAAAGTTGCATCCATCCTACACAATAAATATTTTAGTGTAAGTAAAACTACCCGAATCTAGGAGCACAACCGAAACTAAAAGTAGCACATACCCCATCGTTTGAGCACTTGACGAACAATCATCCGGGATGTTCCGGCGTTGTAGACACGTGGCGCAAGACCTTCCTTGGGCAGTCGCCACACTTTATGAGTGGCAATGGTGCGCCGACGAGTCTGTGGGCCAGTACCAAGCCCGGACGACGGCCGTTCGTGTATTTTTCGGTGAACCGCGGATGTGGAAGATTCGAGCGGTTAGAGGTGAAGTCAATACTTGCATGCGGCCTTGCGACCTTGTCGGGGCTTTTCGGCCCGATGCCGGGCCAGTCCATGGCACGGCGCGGCCTCCTGCAGCGTGTAGAGCTCTCAACTCCGGCCGGATCCGCTTCAAATCCGACCGTCGGGTGTGCTATCAGGTGACCGGGGTTGGGCAGCCCAATGGGGCTGCGATAAGGGTAGGGCGAGCGCGCGCGCTCTACGTTGTACAGTGGCACGTCTGAGAAAATGACGGCGACGACTAGGGACAAGAAGGGCGGGGGTGCGGCGACGACCAGGCCAGGACAAAGGCACGTGCCTCGCCCGTCTGCGCGTGTCCGTTCGACCGTAAACCCAACCCAAAGTTGACCGGAAATGGGTCGAAAACGGACAAAAAACAAACTGCGGTCTATTTGCTCCCGCGCGTTGGAGAGCCTGCTATGTCCATTTACCCTGAAATAGACACGGACGGACATGATAAGGTCATGCGTTGTACTCCCTCCGTTCAGAATTACTTGTCTCAGAAATGGATGTATCTAGAACTAAAATACGTCTAGATACATCCATTTCTGCGACAAGTAATTCCGAATGGAGGGAGTAGTTGCCCAAATTCCGCCCCATGGATACAATGAAGTAGTTGATACAATGAAGTAGTCTTGCCCATGGACGACTCACCGTTAGAATAGATGGCCGTCTCACCGTCTGACATATATCCTTCATCAAATTCCGCCCCATGGATGAATCCCACGAAGGCATGTTTCATGGTAGGCTGAGCTCGGGCGGGTCTTGCATGCTGAGCCGTCTCGATGATGTCGATGCAGATGTCTGGCTCAGGGCCCGGCTCACCGATCTTGCCGATGAAGACGTGAATTCCGCCGAAGGGGACCCGGTACCCGTACTCAATTGAGACGGCCTCGGGGCCCCAGCCCGCATCGTCAATGTAGATCTTGCCACGACGACTCTTGGTCATCCGGCCCACAGCGTATCCCTTGATCCCTTTGAAGCTGCCCTTCAAGAACTCGAAACCACCGTGCGCTAGCCCCAGGGTGGGCGCCAACTGTCGTGGAATAGTCACGGCAAATGTCCTAGTGTAAGGACTTAGTCGTGGAGCCATCGCAACTAGGTTAGCTTAAAGGGGTTAAACGGGACAAAGGACACCTGAGTTTATACTGGTTCGGCCCCTTGCAGTGAAGGTAAAGGCCTAATCCAGTTTGAGGTGGTATTGCTTATGTCTCGATTACCAGGGAGCTAATACGCTTGACCTAGCTTTCGATCTCTTGTTTCTTGCCTTGAACCGCCGCCGGGTCATCCTTTTATATACACAGGTTGACGCCCAGCGGCTTAGAGAGTCCCGGCCGGCTCATAGACAACGTGTCCGGCTCGGTGACTAACTATACTTGCCTTACAATATAAGTCATACACATATGGCGGTTTACCCTTGGGCCTTAAGTCGCTCTTGGGCCTTCACCCCATGAACTGCCATCTTCAATATCCTCGTGGGCTTCATATCGATGAACCGCCATAGGTATAACTCGGCCCCTCCTAGGTGGGTCGTACCTAATAGTTATATCCCCAACAATATCCAACTTTCATAACTGCTCCCGTAAGTTGAATTAGTGCCTTCTCGATGCATTCATTGTTGATCTGTGGAGGCCGATCTTGCGTGCTTCTTTCTACTTCGAGTCTAAATAAGTAGACATTGCTTCTTCATATCCAGTCTCATCTCTAGCCTCTATTCTAGCAACGAGTGCACGAACATCTATTAAATTGCACTCTGTCAATAGATCAATGTATTCTTCTTCCCAGTACCAAAGGTTGCCTCCATCCTACATAATAAATATTTTAGTGTAAGTAAAATTAGCTGAATCCAAGAGCACAATCGAAACTAAAAGTAGCACATAGCCCATCGTTTGAGCACTTGACGAACACCCATCCGGGATGTTCCGGCGTTGTAGACACGCGGCGCAAGACCTTCCTTGGGAAGTCGTCACACTTTATGAGTGGCAATGGTGCGCCAACGAGTCTTTGGGCCAGCACAGAGCCTGGACGACGGCCGTTCGTGTATTTGCCGGTGAATCGCCGACGTGGAAGATCCAAGCGGTTAGTGGTGGAGTCAGTACCTGCATGCGGCCTTGCGACCTTGCCGGTGCTTTTCAGCCCGGTGCTCGGCCAGTCCATGGCACGGCGCGACCTCCCGCCAGCCGATAGATCACTCAACTCCGGTCGGATCCGCTCCAAATCCGACCGCCGGGTGCGCTATCAGGTGGCCGGGGTTGGGCGGCTCAATGGGGTTGCGACAAGGGTAGGGCGAGCACACGGCTGAGTTGCACGGCGGCACGTTTGAGAAAATGACGGCGGCGGCTAGGGACGAGAGGGGCAGGGTGCGGCTCGAGTGCGCGGGGGTGGGGGAGGGGGAGAAAAGGGGGGGTCTGTGTCCTCAACGGGCAGGCCAGGGTAGGACAAAGGCATGTGCCCCGCCCGTCCGCGTGTGTCCGTTCGACCGTAAACTCGACCCAAAATTGACCGGGAATGAATTGAAAACGGATTAAAAACGAACGACAGTCCATCTGGTCCCGCACGTTGAATAACCTGCTATGTCTGTTTACTCTGAAATAAACGGCGGACGGACAAGATGGGATCGTACATTGTACTCCCTCCATCCAAAAATACTTGTCAAAGAAATGCAGAAAAATGAATGTATCTAAAACTAAAATACATCTAGATACATGCATTCCTCCACAAGTATTTCTGGACAGAGGGAGTAGTTGCCCTTATGCATACGCGGGGAGCCGTGGCCGGTCACCATATGGTTCTGTACGCTGTCGCCGGTGACCGACTGTGGCCTCGATACGGCACGGGGCAAACGTGGCTTTCGAGGCGCTGTGCACGTGAACATACTTTGGTCGCTCAGGTTCATCGAATCCGGACGCACTGCACTTGTAAGCCCAAAACGCAAATAACCAAGATCCATTTGCATGGTACTCCCTTCGTCCAAAAAGACGTTTCTTAATTGGATGTATATAGCACCAACTTTATACTCTCTTTATTTTTAAATATAAGTCTTTGTAAAGATTTCATTATGAACTACATACGGAGCAAAATGAGTGAATCTACACTCTAAAATGCATCTACATACATCCGTATGTGGTTCATAGTGAAATCTCTCCAAAAAACTTACATTTATACTTTCTCTGTCTGAAAATACTTGTCGTAGAAATGAATACAAAAAATACAGTACTGTTTAGGAACCGAGGGAGTACTGGATACGGGATAAATTTTTCGGACGAAGTGCGGTTTCCTGTTGGTGTTGGTGCCTGGAAACCATCTCGAAAGAAAGACCAACGCCTCTATTTTACTCCTTTCTGTTGGTGTGATTCCAATCCAAGAACAGGACAAGACAAGACATGTTGGGGTTAAATTACGCAATGCAGCGTCGACTTGCACTCTCTCTCTCTCTCGAGGCGGAACGGGTGCTATTTTGGCGGCACTGCGATCAGATCGCACTGACGCGGCCACGTGCCATCGCCCACTGCTCTGCCTGCTGCGTTGATAAGATAAATAAATTGCTGCGCCCACAAATCCCATTACGTCCCTGTCCAAAATACTACCACAGTGGTCCTGTTTTACAAAGGAAAAACAAGTTACTCCTCTTTCTTTTTTCTGACGTGAAAAGAAAACTTACAGGAATGAAATCCTATGGCGTATTTTCTCTACGGTGACGGGCTAATGTAAATTTCTGTGGGTGATGCATACCGGGAAGGATATAGCTGCCCTTTAGAGCGTACAACGGGCAGGAGGGAGATGTGACGGCACACTAGCCTAGCTACCCAAGAAATATCTGACACGTATATGGTGGAGCGCGAACGTATGGTTTTGTTGCGCGACACCGACGGCGTGCCCGGCAATCATGCCCTCACACGTGGCCGGACATGCTTGGTCGACAGGGAGGTCGATGGCCACGCATGCCGCGCCAACACGTGGCGGCATGCACACTCAGGTAGCCGCACCGCTCGATGTCGATCATCCTTTGTCCCGTTCTCATAATAGAAAATCATCGCGAATTTCCTCCTCCAGCTGCCTAGTTCGGAAATTTTATATTCATCTCAAAATAGATATTTTCTTGTCCAAAAACTACGTATTGTTTTTTATTGTGTGGGCAAGCTTGAAAAAACAGACCATACGATACTTCCGTTTTATTGGTTTGTATACCTCTCAAAGTGGGTTGGTTTGTATCTTAAACTATTACCTTACCATCCTCATGATACTTGTATGTGATCAGTGGCGAATTTAGTACGAAAGTGAAGGATATGCTCAGAACATCAAGTTTGTAAGCCTAATTAGAAAATGCATCGCAATTCACATGTAAAACATCTCAATATAATCGTCAAGTAGCATGTTTCGTTGAAATAGGATTTTCTGAGGGTATGCTTAAGCCTATTAAAGCCCTCCTAGTAGAATCGAGATTGTATGTGATACCGACTCTTCAATGTACTACACTAGTATGATATTGTTAATTTATTTATTTACTTGTACGAATTCAAAACAAAATTATGTCTATGTTTTTTTCTCTTTCCATGCACTAGGATATTGTATTATAATAGGATATTAGGACATTCTCTTACATCCTTCATTGTAGCGCCACGCCGTCTTTTTGCTTACGTTGCAATGCATGATACTCTTGACAATCCCATTGTGAGAGGTCTTATTTAAACACCATTGATATGTTCTTTTCTTTAATCCAAAGTCCTCAAACTCGATCCATTATTTAAGAAGGAATGAACCGCCCAATTAATTATAGAAAATAGTGTGAAAATCGTTACAACATCCAGCAAGACAGAATACTCGATCGATCTGACTACCAACAAAGATTTACACACCGTTGGAGAGAGAAACACCATTGAGATTGTCCACAAACTGTCACCATCATCGCTTCTCCCTAAGCAAGCGACACCGTAAATGACTAACTAATAGCTCTCGGCTCGAATGACATATGAGTTACACGCCGGTCTATGCTCAATTACACACACACACACACACACAACACACACACACACACACACACACACTGATAGGTGGGAACCCGATGAACGAGTTCACACCCGAGGGTGGCCCGATCTTCACGTCATAGGATCGAATTGGGAGGGATAACTAGCTGCAAGCAGTCGGGATAACTAGCTTTATACCCGCCAAGGTTGGATGCAACCCATACGTTGGGGATGGCTGACTGAAGCTACAAGAACTCCAACCCGCTGTCTGAACAATCGCAGAACCACAAACCGGACTAATCCACACAAAATGGACGGAACCGTAGAGCACGGACTAGGGGGAACCAGAGGCTCCTTCTCGCGAATCTAAATGAACTCACAAGAGCAAAGGTAGCAAGATCTCTCGGATCTCTCTAGCAGGCTTGTTGCATAAGCTTGTAGCTGAATGGTTTGACAAAAGGTGTTCTAGAGGATTGGGAAGATGGGGTTTTATAGCAGGGACAACCCCCCCCCCCTAGCTAGGTGTGAAAATAGTTTCAAAAGTAAGAAGGTTTGCATGGCTTCCTTGGGTGAATAAGCAGTCAACTTTGGGAGTTGTTAGAGAGCTCCTCGGAAATTCGCGAAGTCTTGACAGCCTGGACACCTTCCACGAGACTGACTAGTACTTTTGACTCACAACTTCAAATGATGTGAGGTTTTTGGCATTGGAAAGATAATTTGATTTAGATTCTGTTGATGCACCCCTATGGCCCCGTCTCTCCACCATATGGGTGTGCCACCATGAAACATCAGAGGTAAAAACTGACAGCATCAGCTTCACTTGAAACTTGTTTTCTTCAAACTCGTTCCTCCAGACTGGTTGCTTCAAGAGCTCATAGGTTGTTGGATTTCTTCCATGTGATACCTAAGTTCAAACAACAAAATGGGGATGAAAGTGAAGCCATGTGTTCAAGATTGTGGTATGAACTTAGTTCACCTAGCCATGTGTTTGCTTGATTCGGCTTAGTAATTCTTTCCAACTAAATTGTGCACTTTTCTGAAATGTCATGTATGATGTACCCATGTGCTCATCATCCTCCCTCCCTTGATGAAGAGTCGTCCTCGACTCTCTTTGATCTTTGAATGGTGTTGCATCTGATCATGTACTTGTTTGTCACAACTTGGAGTTTGTCCAGGGATGATTGGTCTTGTTTCAATGACCGAGATGTCCTCATCATCCCCCACTTTCTTGAAAAGGAGTCGTCCTCGACTCTACTTGGTCATAAAACAAAAGAAAGCAGGGCAATACCAAATCATAATGCAAAGGTTTCATGATATAGAGTATTTTAGTTTTCAGCTTTGCTATCTTATGGACAATGCAAACATGATGTTTTGTTCGACTTAGGAGTTCCTTCCAGCAAATATTTCCATGGAGCACAAATTTGTAACCCATCATCATCATGTTCTTATCAGCCTCCCTCTCTAGGAGAAAAGTTGTCCTTAACTTTATTTGGTATGGAAAATTATAGCACAAGGACAATACAAAATAACTAGGAAAAGAAAATGATGAATAATCATGTGCAACATTAAGTTTTATTGGATCTTTTATAGCCTCTTCAAGATTAGCAAAATCATATTGTTGGATGGATGATGTACCTCTGAAAATTATAGCACGAGGACAATACAAAAAATCATACATGCATACCTCTGGTTCCATCAAAACGGAAGATCCTTTTTGTTTTACCTCATTGAGTACCTAAATGCCTTTCCGAAAATCAATATTCACACATGCACCTTGTGTAGTGGTACTCCATGTCCTCCATATTTGTTCTTGGATCTCAATTTCCCATCGTTGCAAGAGAGCTGATAGGTATGCATTTTGCACCTGCACATATTGCAAAAAAAGAGAATTTTGTGAAATGTTAGTTATTGAATGTTCCTCTCTCTTTTCATTTGGTGGACTAATAATTTCCCATGGTGGTGGATCACTCATCTCGCTATTCTCTTGTTGAAAAATCTCAGCCTTACATTTAGTGGACTCACATAACTCACTTATCCTCTCACTCTTATTGTGTGGTATATTGGGTTGTGGATCGCTTATCTCTCTAATGAGGTGGGGAATGATCTCAATCTCACATTTTGTGGACTCACACAACTCATTAATCTTCTCTCCCTCAATGTGTGGTATATCTAGGTGGAGATCTTTCATTCCTCTAATCTCATGATGAACAACCTGATCCTCGCATTTTGTGGACTCACTCACCTCACTTTTCTCACTCTCAATATATGGAATTGTGGAAAGTGGACACTCTTCCTCACAATTGGTGGAGTCACTCAACTCATTTTTCTTTTCAATCTCAAGTTGTGGGGCTTTTGAAAGTGGACACTCTTCCTCACTTTTGGTGGAGTCATCAACTTGCTTTTATTATCACTCTTATGTTGTGGGATTTTGGATTGTGGACTCTCTTCCTCACATGTAATTTGTGGGACATGTTTCTTGGATGTTGGGACAGTAGTGGTGATCGAGATGCCAACATTAGGAGTGAGTCTCTTAGGTGAACATGGGCTATGAATCATCGGAGCCGCTCCATCAACCACATACATGCTTTGCGGTGGGTTGTTGTTGTGACGATGGGTGCCACAACTTCTCCCTCGAGCATGACATCCTTGTTGCACTTCAGGAGCAGCATTGTCACGCCCATGAGAAGAAACACCATGCCCTCGAGCATGTCCTGCTTGCTGCACTTCTTGAGGAGCAGTGACACGCCCACAAGCAGCAACGTCAAGCCCTTGAGCATGTGTTCTTTGTTGCACTTCATGAGTACTAGTGACACGTCCACGAGCAGCAACATCATACTCTTGAGCATGTCTTGTTTGCTGCACTTCATGAGCAACAGGGTATTGTCGATGTTGAACCCCATCACCACATGTTGGAGGACACTCGTGAAGCATCCTCTCCATGGCTCAGAGTATATTGTTCTTGAGTTGCTTCACATCAGCGCGGGTGGCCAAACAATTTCCTTCTCCATGATTCTTTCGACGCACACTTGGTGTAGATCCTGCCATGTTAGTTGGGCTAAAGTGGAAAAGGATAATTTTGTGGAATCACACAACCTCACCTCTTACTCAACAAAGTTCTTATGAGTTCATATCAGACTATGCTTCTCCCAGATGTGTTAAAGCGATTGAAAGACAGGGATCAAAGAACTAGCTTCTGGTTTTGGTGGAGCTCGGTGGGGTAAACAAAAAGGGCTTGTTCTCAAATCAAGTTGATGCAAACCAAGAAAATATGCGGATAGATCTACTGCACTTCTGCACCAAGATTGAACAACACACAAGCTTCTGAAATTTTTCTATCAAGCTGAAACTTTTGGATCTTACTTTCTTTTTCTCTCTTGACTTTTTGCCACTCTTTTTTTATTTGATTCTTTTTGCCACTTTTTTCTCTCTTTTTCCAAAGCACAACAACCTAATCTGAAAGCAATTATGAAGATCAACTTGGTGCAGATCTAAAAGATGAAGAACATGCAAGGTATGCAACAACAGGATCTCATCACCAACAAGGCTTGGATTTATTTTTGGTGGGGCTTTGGGCTTCTAGAACAGAAAATATAGCATGAAAAACACTCGATCTAAAGGGATGATAGCAAGATAAACTTGGATAACAGATCCTACCATGTCAACGAAGGCTCTGATACCAGATGATAGGTGGGAACCCGATGAACGAGTTCACGCCCGAGGGTGGCCCGATCTTCACGTCGTAGGATCGAATTGGGAGGGATAACTAGCTGCAAGCAGCCGGGATAACTAGCTTTATACCTGCCAAGGTTGGATGCAACCCATACGTTGGGGATGGCTGACCGAAGCTACAAAAACTCCAACCCGCTGTCCGAACAATCGCAGAACCACAAACCGGGACTAATCCACACAAAATAGACGGAACCGTAGAGCACGGACTAGGGGGGAACCAGAGGCTCCTTCTCGCGAATCCGAATGAACTCACAAGAGCAAAGGTAGCAAGATCTCTCGGATCTCTCTAGCAGTCTTGCTGCATAAGCTTGTAGCTGAATGGTTTGACAAAAGGTGTTCTAGAGGATGGGGGAGATGGGGTTTTATAGCAGGGACAACCCCCCTTAGCTAGGTGTGAAAATGGTTTCAAAAGTAAGCAGGTTTGCATGTCTTCCTTGGGTGAATAAGCAGTCAACTTTGGAGTTGTTGGAGAGCTCCTCAGAAATTCGTGTAGTCTTGACAGCCTGGACACCTTCCACGAGACTGACTAGTACTTTTGACTCACAACTTCAAATGATGTGAGGTTTTTTGAATTGGAAAGATAATTTGATTTAGATTCTGTTGATGTACCCCTATGGCCCCGTCTCTCCACCATATGGGTGTGCCACCACGAAACACCAGAGGTAAAAACTGACAGCATCAGCTTCACTTGAAACTTGTTTTCTTCAAACTCGTTCCTCCAGACCGGTTGCTTCAAGAGCTCATAGGTTGTTGGATTTCTTCCATGTGATACCTAAGTTCAAACAACAAAATGGGGATGAAAGTGCAGCCATGTGTTCAAGATTGTGGTATGAATTTAGTTCACCTGGCCATGTGTTTGCTTGATTCGGCTTAGTAATTCTTTCCAACTAAATTGTGCACTTTTCTGAAATGTCATGCATGATGTACCCATGTGCTCATCACACACACACACACAGGCACACACACACACACACACACACACACACACACACAAACAAACGACCTAACAACTCTGATAATGACAACGAGCGTGTTGCCGGAGAGATATGTAAGGCCTACACCAAGCTAGTCCACCATAGTGATCCCCAACAAGTTAGCTTTGACTTCACAACATGGCGAGCTACACAAGGAGAACCACTTGAACACGCGGGGAGTCAACTATGAAGCCATGCCGCAACCCAACATTCACTCACCATCGTTACCATTGTCAAACTGATCTAGGGCAGTCATCCCATCTTCCACATGGAAGAAGCCATCACCAGCCCTCCCTCAATGCCCAATCAATTCCAAGACAAAACCTTCAAGAAGGTGCACCAGAAGCGTCGCCATTCTTGTCCCAACATGGGGACAAGGGTCCTGGAGTTCGCATCACGTGGGGAGGACACACGACACCTACATCCATTTGAATCATATATGATTTTAACTTGTTTGATCGCATCATAGAAAACAAACTTTTCATTCCAAGATATTTGAATGGATGCTCAATTTTATATGAAATGTAATAAAATAGTTATAATATAAATCTAATGGGATTAAGTACTATGAACTGAGGGTCAGTTCCTTTACCCGAGTCTTCCAATGAGAATCTGACAGCTCCTCGAATTCTTTCAGAATCTTGAACCCACATTAGCTAGGATTGCAAAAAAAGGATTCAAGATTATGATAGAAAATGGATTCAAGATTCTGATAGTATTTTTTTCACTTGCAAAAAAAGATTCTAAGAGTATTTATGAGGAGGTTGATTCTCAAGATTCTAGGAGAACCAGTTAAAAGAATTGGCCTAAATGAGGGACCAGTGATGGAGGCAAGGGGGTGCGCCCTTGCCCCTGGCAAAAGAAAAATAGCCCATGTAAAAAGAAAGCCCTATTCTGATCCCGAGCTCAAATGCACCATGATGAGCAGTAAAATGAAAAAATACAAAAAAACTGAACATTTTTGTGTGGTAAATTTTAAGAAATGTTTTGTCTGCTTGAAAATTTTCAGCACGACATGACATTCGTGGAGCTCATGGCAAAAAAAAAAGAAAACCAACACTCTGCAATATTTTCAAAACTAGCATTTTTTGGAGCATCAATTTTTTTCCAATGACTTCCAAGAATGTCATTTCATGCTGAAATTTTGCAAGCATACAAAACATTTGTCGAAGTTTACCTTAAAAAACATTTAGAAAGTTTTGAATTTTTTTACTATTTTTTCAATTTCACTGTTCATCAAGGGGCATTTGATGTTGGGAGCAGATACTCCACATCTCATGTAAAACTCCAATATCATCCAAATTGGCTAGTTAGCCTCCGGTCTAGTCTCCTGCAAGCCATGCTATCCTCTGATTAGCGTATACATGGGATGGCGCAGCCACCGGCATCCTTTACCCTTGTTGTCACCATCTGATTCATAAGGCGAGTTGGCGATGCAGCTGATGTTGGAAATGTGCCCTAGAGGCAATAATAAAGTGGTTATTATTATATTTCCTTAATCGTGATAAAGGTTTATTATTCATGCTATAATTATATTGATCAAAAACTTAAATACATGTGTGAATACATAAACAAATACCAAGTCCCTAGTAAGCCTCTACTAGACTAGCTCGTTAATCAAAAGATGGTTAAGGTTTCCTGACCATATACATGAGTTGTCATTTGATAATGGGATCACATCATTAGAAGAATGATGTGATGGACAAGACCCATCCGTTAGCTTAGCATATGATCGTTCAGTTTATTACTATTGTTTTCTTAATGTCAAATACATGTTCCTTCGATCATGAGATCATGCAACTCCCATATACCGGAGGAATACCTTGTATGCTATGAAACATCACTTCGTAACTGGGTGATCATAAAGGTGCTCTACAGGTAAATGTGTCTGTTGAGTTGGCATGAATCGAGATTGGGATTTGTCACTCAGTATGACGGAGAGGTATCTCTGGGCCCTCTCAGTAATACAACATCACAAGAAGCTTGCAAGAAAAGTGACTAAGGAGTTAGTTACAAGATGATGTATTACGGAACGAGTAAAGAGACTTGCTGGTAACGAGATTGAACTAGGTATGGAGATACCAACGATCAAATCTCGGGAAAGTAACATCCCGACAGGCAAAGGGAACTACATATGTTGTCATAAAGGTTCGACCGATAAAGATCTTCGTAGAATATGTAGGAACCAATATGGGCATCCAGGTCCCACTATTGGTTATTGACCGGAGAAGTGTCTCGGTCATGTCCATCACATCATTCGGAACACCTGATTCACTCGGAACACCTGATTTCACTCGAAGAACAGAAGACCTAGAGCCAATCTGGGATGACAAGATCAGGCGATCAATTCGTCTCTGTAATGATCATTAAGTGTAGGCGTTATCAGTAACGCTCGCACCTTTACTATCTCATTGAACCCTTGGGTAATGAAGCATTCATGAGGGGCCAATGAACTCTATATAAACCGCCCCTCCGCTCCTGCACAAGGGTTCACATCCCCTATAACTCAACACTCCATAGAACAAAGCTCCCGCAGCACCTAGACGTAGGGTCTTTACCTCTTCCAAGAGGGGCCTGAACTTGTAAATCTGAGTGTACAACTTTGCCGTAGCTAGGCTCTGTCTTCTCCTACGTACCCCTAACCTGTACCGTCAGATTTGATCCCACGACATAAGGAGCCAATTCAAATCCGCTCATCGGTGTCGCAGTTGGTGGTCTCCGCAACCCACGTCCCCCACCAGTGCTGCCGCATGCTAAGGTATTGTTGGGGAACACGATAATTTCAAAATTTTCCTACGATCATGCAATATCTATCTAGGTGATGCATAGCAACGGGAGGGGAGAGTGTGTCCACGTACCCTCGTAGACCGAAAGCGGAAGCGTTTAGTTAATGCGGTTGATGTAGTCGAATGTCTTCATGATCCAACCGATCCAAGCACCGAACTTACGACACCTCCGCGTTCAGCACACGTTTAGCTCGGGGACGTCCCTCGTACTCTTGATCCAGTTGAGGTCGAGGGAGAGTTTCGTCAGCACGATGGTGTGGTGACGGTGATGATGAAGTTACCGGCGCAGGGCTTCGCCTAAGCACTACGACGATATGACCGAGGTGTGTAACTATGGAGGGGGGCACCGCCCATGGCTAAACAATTGCCAACTTGTGTGTTCTAGGGTGCCCCCTGCCCATGCTCCCCTACTAGGAGAAGAAGGAAGGAGGGGGTGCCGCCCCTCCCCCTAGTCCAATTTGAACTAGGCCCATGGGGGGCGCGCGGCCAGCCCCTGGCCGCCCCTCTCTCTCTCCCCTATGCCCAATAAGGCCCATTACTTCTCCAGTGGTTTCGATAACCCTTCCAGCACTCCGGTTATATCCAAACTTCTCTGGAACACTCCCGGTGTCCGAATATAGTCGTCCAATATATCAATCTTTATGTCTCGACCATTTCGAGACTCCTCGTCATGTCCGTTGTCGGTGTCAAAACCGGCGGATCTCGGGTAGGGGGTCCTGATATGTGCGTCTTAGGCTGATGGTAACAGGAAGCAAGGGACACAATGTTTACCCAGGTTCGGGCCCTCTCGATGGAGGTAAAACCCTACTTCCTACTTGATTAATATTGAAGATATGAGTAGTACAAGAGTAGATCTACCACAAGATCGTAGAGGCTAAACCCTAAGAGCTAGCCTATGATGGTATGATTGTAATTGTGATCGGCCTTCTAAGGACCATGCTCTCCGATTTATTTTGACACCGGAGAGCTAGGGTTTATATGGAGTCGGTTACAAGGAAGGAAACATAATATCCAGATTGCCAAGCTTGTCTTCCACGCAAAGGAGAGTCCCATCTGGACACGAGCCGGAGTCTTGAGTCTTGTATCTTGACGCTTCTATAGTCCCTACGATGTATACAGTCCGGTTGTCCGGATACCCCCTTATCCAGGACTCCCTTAGTAGCCCCTGAACCAGGCTTCAATGACGATGAGTCCAGCGCGCAGTCTTGTCTTCGGCATTGCAAGGCGGGTACCTCCTCCGAATACTCCAAGATGGTTATCGAACACGTAGACCGTGTCCGGATCTGCAAGATGATCTTCACATACCCTAGCATAAATCCGCTCTGCTGGCAATTTTTGCACGCCATGCCCTTTCATCGTGGCCTGGTCCAACACAAACCGGCGTCTCCTGCTCCACCTCGACTCGCGTTGTGAGGCGGTTTTATTGGCACGTCCTACTAAAGCAGAGATCGTGTCCCCCTTAATACGAGCTCTTTTATCAATATGGGCATATGTGACCCCACGGCGACCGTTGGTATGATTCCATGTATTTTAGATAAGTCTCAAGCGGTCGCACTGAGGACTCTCGGTATTCATCCCTTTTATAAAGGGGTCAAGGCCTACGCCTCTTCTCCACCTCTCCTGCCCCTTCTCGCCCCTTGAGCTCCGGTACTCAAAACCTTAGCTCCAATGCCCCAGGTCCCCCAGTATGTCCGGATCCGACATAACAGGCCGGTGGGGCAGCCTCCTCGATTCAAGAGGAGGACATTGCGAAGCTTAGGGAGGTCGGATACCTGACCGCCGATATCCAGCACAAGCTTCCTACTCCGGGGCAAGTTATCCCCACGCCGGAGCCCAACGAGAGCGTCGTGTTTATCCCTCACTTCCTCCGAGGCCTGGGCCTCACCCTCGACCCCTTTGTGAGGGGGCTCATGTTCTACTATGGGTTGGATTTTCACGATCTGGCTCTAGACGCCATCCTCCACATCTCGTCTTTCATTATCATGTGCGAGGCTTTTCTCCACGTCAACCCACACTTCAGCTTATGGCTGAAGACCTTCAATGTGAAGCCGAAGATGATCGCGGGGCAACATGCAGAGTGCAGAGGCGCTATAATAAGCAGAAACGCTGATGCCCCATGGCCAGAGGGTTCTTTGCCGGAAGCATCCGACGTATGGCAACGGAGATGGTTCTATGTCACTGCTCCCAGAGGCACAAAGTGGGCAGCTGCCCCCGAGTTCCGCTCAGGCCCTCCGTCACAGTTGGCGTCTTGGACCGATGTGGGACGGAATTATGGGCCTGCTGGCGATGTACCAGAACCGCAGAATCGCATCCGGGAGCTTATTGAGAGGGACATAAATCTTGTCAGTATAATTCAGGTAATGCTAGTCCGGTGGATGTTGCCGTGCAAACGTCGGCCTCTCCGGATGTGGGAGTTTAATCCGGAGGGTCCACGGACTATTAAGCACTTCTTCGGCCTAGCGCTCGAAGGGATGTGCAAGTTATTCTTCGGACCACATGTAAAGTGTCCGGACACCACCGAGGATGCGGGCCTAAGCTGCAATCGCCTAGATGCCCGAGTAAGTAACCTTAAAGCCGGACACTTCATTTATATTTATCATAACCATTATTCTGAAAATCCTTCCGTGGCCAGGAATGGCTCAACAAGGCGGAGAGAATCAGGTGTCTGGCGCCACTTCCTGAAGGCTCGCCTGGTCCCACTATTGCAAAGATGCTAGGCCGGGCGCTCAGCAAAATCCCTTCAGGGAAAGGCGAAGGAAAGGGCAGTGAAGCCGAACTTCACGCGCTACGCATCCAGATTGGGGAAATCGCTACCCCTCCTATGGAGGATAGCCAGAAAGGGGAGGCCGAAGTCTCCTCCCCACGCGGGAAGAAGAGGGCTACCTACGAAGATTTGGAGGCAGAGACGCCCAAGCAAGGGAAGAAAGCATCACCCGGGGGCTCTGCCGCAACGGGCACCCTCACCGTGTCATGCCCACCAACGGGCCAACCCTCCACCGAGCCGTAAGTTATTCATTAATTTGAAGGTGTGATGTCACTCCGAGATCCATAACCAGGACTTCGTCTTTTGTAGTCCGGCGAGCAACTCTTCTCAACAGAGTTCGTCTTCGGGGGACCTTCGTCCGGAGATGATGGAGAGTGAGACTCCACCCACCTCTCCGCCTCATGAAGCGGGCAACACGGAGGTGTCGTCACGGAGGAGTCCGGATCTGCCGAAGCCGGAGGCTAATACGTCAGCCGCCCTGAGCCCGGAGCGTTTGGCTCCCACGGGGGGCGATGAGAAGGGTCCGACACAGTTCAGTGTCCGGCCGAACATACTGACGGGCCGTTTGGAGCAAGACGAGCTCTCGGAGGAGCACCGCTCTTTAATGAGCACGGTGCTCATGAAGATTTCATCCGCTACCAGCGGTTTGAATGAGGCATTTACAAGCCTGCTCAAAGGCTTTGAGGTATGTAGTGAGAAATGCACAATTTTTGCTTATGAAGCGCGCACTAGGTGTGCTCCCTATAGATAGTAGCCCCTGAGACTCTGGTTGCCCGCCATAGGCGGCAAACGGGGGATCGTATACTAATGTCTGCGCCATACATGTGCGCAGATATACAAGGATCCAGCAGCCGACCAGTCTGTTGAAGTTGCCGAACTGAGGAGGCAGATCGGATCCATCGATGCCGATATCACGCTGGTGAATAAACGGTTGGAGGAGTCACAGGGTATGTGCTCTGCTTCCCTTATTATGATGTATAGGAAATGTAAGAGGGGCACAATAATAATGCGATGTGTTTGCACTGCAGATGGTGCTGCTACCGTGGAGGCCCTGAGGGCGGAACTTGCTCAAGCCAAGGAACAAGCTCGGGCTAGCAATGCGGCTGTCCTAAAGGCGGCCAAAGAATTGAGAGCCGAACAGGCTGCTCATCGCCGAAGCAAAGAAAAGATAGCCGAAATGGGTGGGGAGTTAAAGAATGCCGCCGACCGGTACACACTCCTCGAAAAGGAGAATAAGGCTAGTTCGGCCGAGTTGGACAAGGCACTTAATGCCGCCAAGGAGATGCGGACCGAGATCCGCAGTATGCGGGAAGAGCTCCAACATGCCGATAAAATCGTGGCTGGGGGCTCATACTTACTGCGGATGAAGTTCTTGGATCCGAAGTATGCTCTCCTGGCGGGGCGCTTGAGTCCTGCAGACGCATATGCGTACTTGGCGAATAGAACAGCTGACGCTGTCAAGTTCTTCGAGGGTCAAGGCGATGAAGAAGTGAGAAGCTTTTCTGGTCGCAGTTCAATGGTCCCACTCGCCCGCTGCCGCTGAATGAGAAGGTGGCTGCTATGGCGGAGCTCCACAAGCTGTCCGGGCTTGCAATGCGGTCTGTAATAGACCATCTTTGGCCGAAGGGGCCAAAGCCGGACAGCTATTTTGGTTTGGTGCAGCAATTCCTTGGAGCCGTGTCTCGGATTGACGCCATGAGGAGGTCGGTGTGCATAGAGGGTGCGCGGATAGCGCTAGCCCGCGTTAAAGCCTATTGGATGGATATGGAGGCCACTGTAATAGCGACCCAGGATCCGGCGGTAGGCCAATATCCGGCCGAGCACTACTTGGCGCAAGTCACAGAAGGTGCCCGCCTAATAGAGGCGCAGTGCTCGAAGAATGTTTTATTCGAGTGATAAGTCAAATCATTGTAGAGAACAATGTTTTAGTTTAATTATGAGGCTATGTTTATACTTTTGTCGAGAAGTATGATTGTATCCCCTTTGCGGCCGTTTTTATATGTATAAGTAGTCCGAAAGATAGTAGTCGTTGGCTTCAGCCCCCACGCATATAATGCAGGGGTGTTCGCAAAAAATATGCTTAATCACACTTGATCCAACGTCTTGGTCCATTAAGGACGTGATCGCATGTCGAACTAGGCAACCGGACTATATAGTTGTAACACTTTCGCTTAGCCATGGGAGTATAATGGTGGGGCTACTATGTAGCCCCTGGTACCTTCGCGTGCATCCAAATACGGGCGCGTGTGTACATGGCCGGGAAACGGCCCTTCATTAATGTGGAAGAATCTTTAGGGATTCCGGTGAGTCTTCGAGTGGTTGAACAGTCTCTCGCTGTATCATGACAGTCAGTTTTCGGCTTTCTCTACTGAGGCACTCATCCGGAATAACCAGGGCACAATTGCAGTAGTTCTCCTTTGGCCTGCCTTAGCCGGTGATAACGGAACGTAAGGCGGCAAACCCAGGAGTCGGGCAAACCCAACATTTGACCAAAGACATGATTCGGAGCTGATGCATATATGGCCAAACTCGTGACGCCGAACACTCCCGAGGGTATTCGGTCTTTGTAAAGGAAAAGAGGCCGACAAGAGCCTATTATAAGCCCTTAATTCCTAGGTACGTGCAATGTAGTCTGCCCTGGCCAAATGCCAAAAACGGCAGTATCCTCTATGGGTATAGAACCCATGGGATGGTTAAACAACAAGAGGCAGTAGAAAAGGTTTACACAGGGGCTTAATCTAAAAAGAAACCTGTTGAACGGGGCCCTGCTGCACGTCTGTGCCTTTGTCTCCGTTGTGTCGTATCCTGGAAGGGTCTCACGCGAACGTTGTCTGTAAAAAAAAGAAAATCTCGTAGGAGAGTGCAACGTAAGTATGCGATTAATAATAAAAGTGTAAGATGTTGGCCCGCCAATAAGGTCGAGCCAAGTGTGGGGATGTATTAAAAAATTATATCCCCTGGTTTCCGCCATGGGGGTACATATATGGCGCCCTGGTTGAACCGGGCTACCGGACTCGTCTAACCGTGTTTGTGGTTTTAATGACCAGACATGTACGTGATATTTGGAGGCCTCTTACAGTCCGGCCGCCAGGGCCGTCGTGTGTTCCTCTGCGCACGAAGAGCACTCCGTTATTCTGCTAATGGTGATGACGCCATGGGGACCGAGCATCTTGAGTGTAAGGTAGCCATAATGCGGCAATGCATTGAAGCGGGCGAAGGCCGGTCTTCCAAGCAATGCATGATAGCCGCTTTGGAAGGTTGCGATGGTGAAGAGCAGTTTTTCACTTTTGGAGTTGCCTGGGGAGCCGAATGTTACTTCCAGCACGACGGAGCCCCTGCCGTAGGTTTCAACGCCTGGTATCACCCCTTCAAAGGTGGTGTTGCTTTGGCTAATTCTGGATGGGTTTATCCCCATTCTGCGGACAGTGTCCTGGTATATTAAACTGAGACTACTGTCGCCGTCCATGAGGACACGGGTGAGACGGTATCCGTCTAATATTGGGTCGAGCACCAAGGCCTGTGATCCTCCGCGCCAAATATTAGTTCGGCCGTCCATGTGATCGAAAGTGATCGGACGAGACATCCAGTAATGAGATGTAGGTACGATGGGCTCTACATCGTGCGCGTCTATGGGTGCACGTCGATGCCTTCTCGTGGATGTGTGAGTCACGTGGATCATGTTTACTGTTTTAACCTCTGGCGGGAATTTTTTTCTGTCCCCTAGTGTTTGGCTAGCGAGGTTCGTCCTCGTCTTCACTTGGTGTATCTCTCCCTTTGTGTTCGGCATTTAATTTGCCAGCCTGCTTGAAGACCCAACACTCTCTATGGGTGTGGTTTGCAGGTTTCTCCGGGGTGCCATGAATTTGGCATAGTCTGTCCAGAACTCTGTTCAGGCCGGATGGTCCCTCTTTACTGCCTTTAAGTGGCTTCTTTTGCTGATCAGGTCGAGAGCCCCTGAATCCGGCGTTGACCGTCGTGTTATCCGGGCTCTCTTCCTTGTTTTGGCATTTGTTTTTATTACGACTTGGCTTCCCATTGCCATCCCTGATTTCGGATGTGGTGGGGTCGCTGGTGCCTTTACGGGCTAGCCAGCTATCTTCACCCGCGCAAAAGCGGGTCATGAGGTTTGTTAAGGCTGCCATTGTCCTTGGCTTTTCTTGGCCTAGGTGTCTGGCAAGCCACTCGTCACGGATGATGTGTTTGAATGCCGCTAAGGCTTCGGCGTCCGGACAATCGACAATTTGATTCTTCTTAGTGAGGAATCTATTCCAAAGCTTGCGGGTGGACTCTCCGTGCTGTTGGATTATGTGACTTAGATCGTTTGCATCCGGAGGCCGGACATAGGTCCCTTGAAAATTGGCCCTGAAAGCGTCTTCGAGTTCCTCCCAACTCCCAATTGAGTTTTCGGGAAGGCTTTTCAACCAGTGTCGAGCTGGTCCCTTCAACTTGAGGGGAAGGTATTTGATGACGTGGAGGTCATCCCCACGAGCCATGTGAATATGCAGGATAAAATCCTCGATCCAGACCCCTGGGTCTGTGGTGCCGTCGTATGCTTCTATGTTCACAGGTTTGAAGCCTTGTGGGAACTCATGGTCCAGTACTTCTTCGATGAAGCACAAGGGGTGAGCAGCCCCTCTATATCTAGACGCGCTGTGGCATGTAGTCGGCTGTTGTTGTGTCCGGAGTTTATTCCAGACTGGTATCTGGCTTGTGTGAGCATTTGGGTGACCATATTCCTTTGCTGGGGTGTGTCTTTTAGGTCCATAGATGGACCTGGCTGCACCGGCCTTCTTATCCAGATGCTCACGTAGATCGTGTGCAGTGTCCACAGCCGCTCTGTTATGGTTGTGAAGCGGTACGTCTGGTTTCTTGGTCGATTTTTTCTTTTGGTGGAACGACCGCGTCGTCGAATTCTGGCAGTAGCTTGCGCTTCGGATAGCTTTTCGTATGGCGGTCATCACCATATCTTTCTTCGGTGTCTAGCACTTTATTCCATCTTCGGCTGAGCTTTTCTTATGCGGCCTTGAGCCGTTGCTTCTGCTTTTTTAGACTTCTTGTGGTGGCCATAAGCTTTCTGTGGAGGTTGTCTCGTTCCACTTGTTCGTCCGGGATGATGAATGCATCGTCGTCCGGACTATGTTCCTGTTCTGGGGCGGCTTCATGAGCTCGTCCCTCCAGATCATTGTGATCGGGTATTTGCTCTGAACTTTATTTGGCGTGACCTGGCTCATCCTGCTCCATCGATGGGTCCATGTGGTCGTTGTTGCTTTCGGAGTTTGCGGGTATATCGACCCTTCTTGTGCTCTTGTCGCTATTTTTGCAATTGCTGGACTTTGAGCGGTGTCTTCGCCGCCTTTTTGGCTTTTGCCCGGGTGTTTTATCTTCCGAAATATCGCTGTCATCCTTATTGGGCGTATCTACCATGTATATATCGTGTGACAAGGTAGTAGTCCCGCGCCCCAGGGATTCTGGAGCTTCTCCTGCATCATCGTCCATACCGTCGATGTCTTCGGAGTCGAAGTCATGCACGTCGGTTAAATCTTCGATCGTGGCAATGAAGTGGGTGGTGGGTGGGCACCGAATTCCTTTGTCGCCTGCTTCCCACTCGGGCCGGACATAGTTCGGTCCAGAGCCTCCTGACAAAGAGAGAGACCTTACTAAGTTCAGCATGTTGCCAAAGGGCGAGTGCTGAAAGATGTCCGCAGCGGTAAACTCCATTACCGGAGCCCAACCTGGCTCGGCTAGCTCAAGAGCGAGCAGACCGGGACCAACAGTCGGATATGAGTCCGGGGGCCCAGGGTTACAGGCCTCCACAGAGGTGAGACCTGTGTTCGGCTCCACCGCCGATGAGTGTGCGGCCTGGGGGCGGGGTCCAGCCCTCGGTCCATAGGCAATGCAACCCGCCCTGGATGTAGATCCGAGGCTGCTTCGGGGATGATGTCCCGAGCATTGTCCGACAGCAGGTCTAGGCCGTGCTCATCATGACCTTCCGGCGTTCCTGGCGCAGGCTCGAATCCGTCGAAGATCAAGTCTCCGTGGATATCTGCCGTGTAGTTCAAGTTTCTGAACCTGATCTGGTGGCCAGGGGCGAAGCTATCGATCTGCTCCAACTGGCCAAGCGAATTGGCCCGCAGTGCGAAGCCGCCGAACACAAAGATCTGTCCGGGGAGAAGAGTCTCACCCTGGATGGTGTTGTTGACGATTGAAGATGCCATCAAGCCTCGAAGCGACGACACAGAGGAACTCTCAGTGAAAGCACCAATGTCGGTGTCAAAACCGGCGGATCTCGGGTAGGGGGTCCCGATCTGTGCGTCTTAGGCTGATGGTAACAGGAAGCAAGGGACACAATGTTTACCCAGGTTCGGGCCCTCTCGATTGAGGTAAAACCCTACTTCCTGCTTGATTAATATTGAAGATATGAGTAGTACAAGAGTAGATCTACCATGAGATCGTAGAGGCTAAACCCTAAGAGCTAGCCTATGATGGTATGATTGTAATTGTGATCGGATTTCTAAGGACCATGCTCTCCGGTTTATATAGACACCGGAGAGCTAGGGTTTACATGGAGTCGGTTAGAAGGAAGGAAACATAATATCCGGATCGCCAAGCTTGTCTTCCACGCAAAGGAGAGTCCCATCCGGACACGAGCCGCAATCTTGAGTCTTGTATCTTGACGCTTCTATAGTCCGGACGATGTATACAGTCCGGCTGTCCGGATACCCCCTTATCCAGGACTCCCTCATCCGTGATCATATTCGGGACTCCAAACAATCTTCGGTACAACATATCACATAAACTCATAATACCAACCGTCATTGAACGTTAAGCGTGCGAACCCTATGGGTTCGAGAACTATGTAGACATGAACGAGACATGTCTCTGGTCAATAACCAATAGCGGAACCTGGATGCTCATATTGGTTCCTACATATTCTACATAGATCTTTATCGGTCAAACCGCATAACAACATACGTTGTTCCCTTTGTCATCATTATGTTACTTGCCCGAGATTCAACCATCGGTATCTCAATACCTAGTTTAATCTCTTTACCGGCTAGTCTCTTTACTCGTTCCGTAATACTTCATCCCACAACTAACTCATTAGTCACAATGCTTGCAAGGCTTATAGTGATGAGTATTACCGAGAGGGCCCAGAGATACCTCTCCGAAACACGGAGTAACAAATCCTAATCCCGATCTATGCCAACCCAACAAACACCTTCGGAGACACCTGTAGAGCACCTTTATAATCACCCATTTACGTTTTGATGTTTGGTAGCACACAAAGTGTTCCTCCGGTGTTTGGGAGTTGCATAATCTCATAGTCTGAGGAACTTGTATAAGTCATGAAGAAAGCAGTAGCAATGAAACTAACACGATCATAATGCTAAGCTAATGGATGGGTCATGTCCATCACATCATTCTTCTAATGATGTGATCCCGTTCATTAAATAACAACACATGTCTATGGTTAGGAAACATAACAATCGTTGATTAACGAGCTAGTCAAGTAGAGGCATACTAGGGACTATATGTTTTGTCTATGTATTCAAACATGTACTAAGTTTCCGATAAACACAATTCTAGCATGAATAATAAACATTTATCATGAATTAAGGAAATAAATAATAACTTTATTATTGCCTCTAGGGCATATTTTCTTCAGGTATTTCCTCTGCGGCTGCAATGGCGGCGGGAGGGCGGAGAAGAGGGCACTGTCGGTGTCAAAACCGGTGGATCTCGGGTAGGGGGTCCCGAACTGTGCGTCTAAGGCTAATGGTAACAGGAGACTGGGGACACGATGTATACCTAGATTTGGGCCCTCTCGATGGAGGTAATACTCTACTTCCTGCTTGATTGATCTTGATGATATGAGTATTACAAGAGTTGATCTACCATGAGATCGTAGAGGCTAAACCCTAGGGGCTAGCCTATGATTATGATTGTGTTGTCCTACGGACTAAAACCCTCCGGTTTATATAGACACCGGAGGGGGCTAGGGTTACACAGAGTCGGTTACAGAGAAGGAGATCACTACTAGGGAAAAGCCTATACACAGAATCTTACCAGCAGCGCGCTTTAAAATTAGGCGCTGCTGCTAAGTAGCAGTAGCGCACATGGACAAAACTCGCTGCTGAAACAAGTTTATCAGTAGCGCGTACACTCAAAGACGCGCTACTGCTAAAATTCCCACGCCGCCGCCGCGAGGCCAGTTATAGCGGCAGCGCGTTAATATGAAGAGCGCTACTGCTACGGGTCGTAGCAGTAGCACATTTACGCAATAACCGCTGCTGCTAAGTTAACTAGTCGCAATCCAGATCCACCGATCCACACACTCACTCGATCTCCCCCTCAACCCCCCGCGCCACCGGTCCTCCCCCGTCGCCCCTCCTCCGATCTGCGTCATCGTCACCTCATCCTCCTTGCTCGACTCGGTACCGGCCTCCTCCTCCGTCCTCCCTCCACTCGCCGCTGGCCGGCCCCTCCTCGCTCCGCCTTCCTCCTCCATCCTCCGTCCACTCGCCACCAGCCGGCCCCTCCTCATTCCGCCTTCCTCCTCCGTCATACTCTCTACTCCCTCCTCGAGTCGCCCCTCCTTCTCCCTCCTCCCTGCTACATTTTGATTTAGTAGGCTAGTTTATATGCAACATTTTGATTTAGTTGATATGATTCAGTTGATTTAGTAGGCTAGTTGATTTAGTTGATTTAGAACATTTTCATTTAGTTGATTTAGTAGGCTAGTTGATTTAGTTGATTTAGAACATTGTGTCATTTAGTTGATTTAGTATGCTAGTGGATTTAGTATGCTAGTTGATTTAGTATGCACCATTTTATTGTTATTTTTTCTGTACATGGATAGGTAGATGCTTTTGTTTTTTTGTAGTAAGTTATTTTTTGGCAAAATGTAGGTGCCAATTTAGATAAATTTGCCACTTGTTTTTTTAATCAATTATCTTAGGCAATAGGTGCCATCGAAATGCTTTGGTAGGTGGTACCTTGTCATCTAATCGTTAATCCTTTGCTCATATTGCTTTAGGAAAATGGTGCCACCACCACCACCACTATGTCGACTGTGCAAGTCAAGGTGTGCCAGCAGCCTTGCAACTGGCAAGCTGTTCGGCATCTACTTCCAGCCGAGTTTTCTTCATGCGGCTGTAAGAAATTAGATGAAATGTAACAACTATTTTATTTTTAGTGTTGGCATTACTGCATTGTGTCATTTTGCTTTTCTTACACAGATCGTCCCATGCAATGTGAGGTTGAAATTCAACAAGCTAACATGAGACACTGTGACATTTGAGGCTCCTGGGGGGCCGTACACTATGGAGGTCGAGAAAGGACGCAATATGTCACAAATTGGAGGAGATGGATGGGCCCGTTTCCTCGCCCGCATGCGTCTTACTGGTGGTGAGTTGATCAGCTTCTCCTTCAGAGCAGAAAGATCCAAGCTGTCTGTCATTTATCTCAACCTGGTGGAAGATGACGAAGATGATGAAGATGACGAAGATGATGAAGATGACGAAGATGATGCAGATGACGAAGATGATGAAGATGATGAGGACCCACTTCATGAAGCCATCGTAGCTCAAAGAATGAGGCTGAGCGAGGACGAGGTGTGCAACCTATGGGACATAATTCCGCCACGTGATGACTTTGTCGGGGTGCCATTCGTGACCCACCTGACAAGTACCATGGTCGATCGGCATGAAATGGTATGTTATATGTACTGACTGTAGTAATTTGATGATATATATATGCTTTATTGCTATACTTACAAATGCAAATTATCCGATGATATGCTTAGTGAATCCGATGAAATGCTTAGTGTAGAGTCCAATGATATGCTTAGTATAATTCATGGTTAATTAGTACAAATGCGTAGTACTATGTCTTTTGATAGTGTAGAAATCTAGACTTAATAGAAATATATTTGCAAGAGTATGTGTGAGGCTATTTATTAATTGATATGTTTTTCTTATTCAAAAATTGCCAAAGAACCTATCTGTGAGTTGTGGTATCGAACCTGATGAAGAAGGCTCAGCTGGACTACGCCTTACCGCAAGGGGCTTCGTCACCACCTGTACTTACCGCATGGACACAGACGGTCGCACACACTTAAACTCGGTTGGGTTGAAGAGATTCCTTATTGGCAAGAATCTTCGTGTTGGATAGGCCATCCTAATTACTATCAGGAACACCCACCGCCCAGGCTTGAGGATGATGATCGTCGTCGATATCATCTAGAACTACATATGTGTGGCTATATCATCTAGAACTACATATGATGAACATCGTCGATATCATGTAGAACTACATATGATGATCGTCGTCGATATCATCTAGAACTAAATATGATGATCGTAGTCGATGTCACCTTGTACTGCTTGAGGATGCATGTTGAGTATATATGAAATTGTAATCTAGTACTTCCTTGGTTCCAAATTACTCGTCGTGGGTAATTTGGAACTGAGGGAGTACTACCTAGTACCTATAATGCTTATGAAATTGATATCTAGTAGAACTAGTATATGAAAATTGCAGTTTACTGAAGCCGGAATGGGGAAATGGTGGAAGATATAACAGTAGCGCGGGAGCAGGAAATCGCTACAGCTAACTAATAGTAGCGCGTTCAGGAAATGCACTGCTGATATAGTCAATAGTAGTAGCGGGGGTACAGACAGCGCTACTACTAACGGTTAGCTGTAGCGCCTTCTTTGTAGCACGGGTGCCCGCACTGCTGATAGCCTCAAAACCCGTGCTACTACTAGGGTTTTCCCTAGTAGTGGATCTATCATACGGATCGCCAAGCTTGCCTTCCATGCAAAGGAGAGTCCCATCCAGACACGGGACGAAGTCTTCAATCTTGTATCTTCATAGTCCAACAGTCCGGCCAAAGTATATAGTCCGACTGTCCAGATACCCCCTTATCCAGGACTCCCTCAGTAGCCCCTGAACCAGGCTTCAATGACGATGAGTCCGACATGCAGATTATCTTCGGCATTGCAAGGCGGGTTCCATCTCCGAATACTCCAAAGTAATCCTCGAACACTTAAATTGTGTCCGGCTCTGTAAGACTAAATTCCACATACCACCGTAGAGAGAACAATATTTCACAAATCTAAACTGCTGACAACTCTTTACAGCGTGATAGCACGCCATGGTCCGGTCATTATTCGAACCGTTTTTCACAACCAGCTTCCGCACACATCGCGAGGCGGTTTCTTTGGCACGTCTTATAAAAGCAGAGATCGTGTCCCCTTATCGCGGGATCTTCATCAATATGGGTATGGGTAACCCAACCAGCGCCATCAATCGAGGCGCTTGGAAAATAAGTGTTTTCGAGAGGCAAGTGGGGAGGCGCACATTCTGCACCGCCTTTTTAAAGGGACAAGGATCTCCCGTTTTCACCCACGCCTTCTTCCTCCTTTGCTCATCCGTTCTCGCACTGTCGAGCCCCAGCGCCCAAGTTCTCACCTTCTCCGTAGGACCGCAGCATGTCCGGAGCGGGAGGCAAGTGGATGGCCTCCTCTGTCATAGAGCAGGACATTACCAAGCTCCGGTCGACCGGATACCTGGCCGCAAACATCGTGCACAGGCTTCCGGCGGATGGACAGATCACCCCCACCCCAAAGTCTCGGGAGAGAGTAGTATTTCTCCCTCATTTCATCCGTGGACTAGGTTTTCCACTTCACCCATTCGTCCGCGGGCTCATGTATTACTACGGGCTAGATTTTCACGATCTAGCCCCAAATTTTGTTCTCAACATCTCGGCGTTCATCGTCGTGTGCGAGGCCTTCCTCCGCATCAAGCCCCACTTCGGTCTGTGGCTGCAAACCTTCTGCGTGAAGCCGAAAATCGTGAGCGGCCAATAAGCGGAGTGCGGAGGCGCCATGGTGGGCAGAATGCCCAATGTTACATGGCTTGACAACTCCTTTGTGGAGACCATGAAAGGGTGGCAATCAGGGTGGTTATAAATCACTAAGCCGCGCGACACCAACTGGGTGGCGGCCCCCAAGTTCCGATCCAGAATCCCCATGCGGCTCACTTCTTGGGAAAAGAAGGGCCTGGCCTGGGGCGAACCTGTGGAGCTTACCGGACTCGAGTCCTGTATTAAAAGTATGAGGGACAAGAAGATCAAGCTTGTCAACGTGGTCCAGGTCACGCTCGTCCGCCGGATTCTCCGTGTCAAAGACATGCATTCAATATGTGGGAGTTCCATCCGGCCGAACACCAAATGCTGCATGAGCTTTTCGACACGACGCATAAAGACATCTGGAAGGTGTTGTTCAAGACCGGCGAAGTTCCTCCTCCCATTTCTGAGGACCGCGGGCTTAGCGCAAAGCGCCTCGCCAATCCGGTAAGTCCTCTAACCAGCAAAAGATGTACCTGTCCCAGTATATTCGTGGGAGGATTTTAAGTCACCATGCTGACAAAACAGGATTACGTGAAGACGGCGGAGCAGATCGACTGTCCGGCTCCGCTACTCAAAGATCCAGCGACCACACTCCTGACAGAGATCCTGGCTCCGGCGCCTTACAAGGTGCCGGAAAAGAAGGCCGAAAAGAAGGCCACGGGGACCAGGAAGGGTCTCAGGCGCGAGGTCGCGCCGAACGCCTCGCCCGAAGACGATGAGGTGCACTCCTCCCACGAAGGGGGGAGGGGGAGAAAAAGAAGAAGAAGAAGAAGGCCGCCCCATCTGGGGAGGCCGAAGGGTCCAAGAAGGCGGCCGCGGGGACCAGAAAAGGTCTCCGGCACAGGGTCGTGATAGACTCATCATCCGAGGATGACGAGAAAGATTCCCCCCAGGGAGACGGGGGAAAACATGAGGAAATGCCCCCTCCCCGCACTAGGGAGGAGAAGAAAAGGAAGGCCGCCCCATCGGGGGAGGCTGGGACGCCGAAGAAGGGAAAGGCGTCCCGTCTGGATCACTCCACCACCACCGCCTACAGCGAGGAGGAGGAGTGGCTGCCCAGGGGCAAGCCCCAGGCGAGGTCGTAAGTATCCGCACTCCGTAATACTTTTTTTGCGACTTTTGACTTCATGGTTTATAATAACACCGAACACGTATATGCAGTCCCGCCGGGTCCAATCTCGGGGTATCCTCTTCGGGGGGATCTTTGAGTGAGTCAAAGATGATCAACGATTCACTCCCGACGGCCACCACCCCAAGACCCGCGGACAACATCGATGTGTTGTCCCAAAGGATACCGGAGCAGGAGGTAACGGTTCTGGAGGTCCCCCAGGGCAGAATCCCAGGCGCCGGACACATGGGGGTAAAATCCCCATGGATTATGCGGACGAGGGCCACAGTAAGTCTGGCTCCTTGCCGGTTACTGTACCGGAGCCTCCACAGGTTCCGGGTTCGCGTGGGTAGCCCCTTGCTAAGGAGGGCGAGCCGGCCGTGCCGATGACCTCCGCCCAGCTGGAGGCATCAGATAATTTGTTGGAAGTGCTTCGAGGTGCTTCCATCGACGATGAGCACCATACTCTTATGAGTACGGTAATTGAGAAGGTTCGGTTCGCCAAGAGCGAATTGACTGAAGCCTGCACCAGCCTACTAACAGGCTTTGAGGTAAGTAATGAAAAAGTGTGAGAAAATATCACCCAATAGGCAGTAGCCCCTGATACTCTGTTTGGTGTTCGGAAAGAAAAGCCAAACGAAGGGTCAACTAAAAAACCACAGGAATCAGATAGTACTTGTCTATGTTAACAAGCAGGCATTGCTGCTGACCGCCGCTGCGT
This sequence comes from Triticum aestivum, assembly GCF_018294505.1. Taxonomy (NCBI): domain Eukaryota; kingdom Viridiplantae; phylum Streptophyta; class Magnoliopsida; order Poales; family Poaceae; genus Triticum; species Triticum aestivum. The sequence goes on along the minus strand of NC_057807.1, from coordinate 21,561,223 downwards.
GCACGGCTGAGGTTGTCGGACTCAAGCGCGACCTGGGGCAGGCCGAAGAAGAGCTCGGCCTCGTGAAGAGGCAGCTCGAGGAGAACAAAGGTAAGTGAAACCCCGTCCGTGTGTCGTATAGAGGAGAAAAATTGGGGATGCTTAACAAAAAGCGTCATGATTTTTAATAGGGGCCACGACCGAAGTGGCGACCCTGAAGAGAGCATTGTCCGAGGCCGAAGCCAAGGCAGCTACGGAGCGCACCAAGCGCGAAAAGCAAGATGCTCGGGTGGGAGAGGTACAACAAGAGCTCCCGGAGCTCGGCGAGAAGTTCGAGTCCTTGGAGCATGACTTCAAGACGCAGGAGTCTGAGCTTGCGAAGGCCCTCCAGAGCGCGACAGACGCCAAGGCCGAAGCCCAAAAGGCCCTCCAGGAAATCCAGGTGGCCAAAAAGATAGCGGAGGGTAAGGCATTCTTTATGCAAAGCAAGCATGGAGGAGTCATTTCTTTTACTTACACGAATTTGGAGCTCTCCAGGGGCATTCGCAGATCTGCCACGCAACATTTTGGATGCCGTGGAGTTCTATCGTGCTGAAGAGGGGAGCTCGATGGAGAAGCTGTTCTGGTCCCAATATACCGGAGCCGAACACCCAATGCCTCTAAGCGACCAACTGAAGCAATTGGTCGAACTCCACAAGGCGGCCGAACTGGCCATGAAGGACCTCATAGTCCGGATGTGGCCTGGCGAGCCCCTGCCCAACAACTACTTTGTCCTTATAAAGCGGATGGTGCATGCATGTCCACAACTTGAAGTTATCAAGCAGTCCGTCTGTATTGAGGGTGCCCGCCGGGCCTTTGCCCGCGCGAAGATGCATTGGGCCAAACTGGATGCTGAGAAGCTTGTGAAGGATGGAACCCCGGAGGGTAAGGAGCATCGCTACCCCGAAAAATATTATGATGGCGTTATGAAAGGTGCTCGCCTTGTGGCCAATGAATGTGCCAAGAACACAATTTTTGAGTGAATGTACTCATGTCGTTTTATTGTAATATGAAAATGAGTTGGTTTGCGCTATATACCGCTTTGTTGATTTAAAATATTACCTTCGGTGCGGCCATTTATAAAATTCTGAAAGTAGGCCAGTCGTCGGCTTTCGCCCCATGTAACTAGTACTGGGGTGTTCGTGGAAAACCCAAACACTCTTTATCCAAATTTTTGGTCCCTTAAGGAGGTGTTTAGCGCAACGAACAATGCAATCGGACTATGCGGCTTTATAACTCTCACTTGGCCATAGAAGTCTATAATTTTAAATTTTGGTGAAGCCCCTAGTATTCGGAAGGCCGAACTGGGGCGCTATACACGCCTAAATTGGACAAGGCCGATTCCTCCCTTTAAGCGGAAAAAATCGTTAAGGATTTAGTACCTCTCGAACAGCGACCAGCTCTCGCCGCATCATGACGGTCAATTTTTGGCTTTCTCTACTGAGGCGCTCGTCCGGAAGAACCGGGACACAATCGCAGTAGTTCTCCCTGCGCTACCTTAGCCGATGTAACGGAACGTAAGGTACCAAAACAAGGGAGCCGGGCTAACCCAACTATTGACCCAAGACATGATTCGGAGCTGATGCATATAATGCTATAAGTTCGGGGTGCCGCACTGTCGAAAGTGTTCGGACTTTTGTTGCCATGTTATGGGGCTCAAAATAAAAAAGCCCCTGGCAAACTGATCATACCAAAGTGTACGGGTGCAATATTAAATAAATATTCAAGGGAAAATATGAAGATAGTAGTAAGAAGCTGACGTTGTATACTATTTCCCATTGTTATCCGGATAATACGTCCAGGCGTATGTGTACAATAGGACTATTTTACATGTCCTATCCAAGTGCAGGCTGCATGCAGGTATATAAAACAGGTATAACGATCATTAACAGAGACCACCTAGGTATTCCCTTGTGTGCAAAGCCTCGTGCCTCCTTGGTGTTCCCTCTTGTGGTGAGTCCGATAGTCCGGCTCTCTGAGGGGGCTGCCCGAACGTGGGGTCCTGAAAGAAAGGAAGAAAAAGGGTATGCGGGCCTCGTGGCGGCTGATCTGCACTGTAGACCACCTAGTCATGTCGCCTCCACCCGTGCCCATGGTATTTAAAGTGCGTAATTATGTACGCGTGGCACGAGTGCCGCCTGAATGGGGCTGGGGCGGAGGCCGAATTGCTAATCGAGCTCTTGGCGTGCCCGACGATCCTACTGCAGGGTGCTCCGGACTCGCTTGACGGTGTTCGGGGTTGTCGTTGCCAAATTGGCTGTTTGTCGAAGGAGGCTGCTTTGTACTTCTACCGCGAGGGCCGCAGTGTGCTCTTCTGTACGGATGGAGCGATCTGTGTTTCCATTCACTATTATAACCCCGCGAGGTCCTGGCATCTTGAGCTCAAGGTATGCATAGTGGGGCACCACGTTGAATCAAGCAAACGTGGTTCGTCCAAGTAGTGCATGATAGCCACTACGGAAGGGGACGATATCGAAGATTAACTCCTCGCTTCGAAAATTATCCGGAGATCCAAAGACCACTTCCAGTGTTATTGAGCCCGTATAGCGGGCCTTTACCCCTGGAATTACACCCTTGAAGGTGGTTTTGGTGGGTTTGATCCATGATGGATCGATGCCCATTTTGCACACTGTGTCCTGATAAAGCAGGTTCGGGCTGCTGCCACCGTCCATAAGGACTCGCGTGGGATGGAATCCGTTGATGATTGGGTCAAGGACCAATGCGGCTGAACCACCGTGACGGATGCTGGTAGAATGGTCCCTACGATCGAATGTGATCGGGCAGGATGACCATGGGTTGAACTTTGGGGCGACAGGCTCCATCGCATAGACGTCCCGCAGTGCACGCTTTCGTTCCCGCTTGGGAATGTGGGTGGCATAGATCATGTTTACCGTTTTCACCTGGGGGGATTTCTTCTGTCCCCCAGTATTCGGACGCCGGGGCTCCTTGTCATCATCGTTGTGCAGCCCCTTGTCTTTGTTTTCGGCATTCAACTTGCCGGCCTGTTTGAACACCCAGCAGTCTCTGTTAGTGTGATTGGCTGGTTTGTCGGGGGTGCCGTGAATCTAGCACGAGCGGTTGAGTATGCGGTCCAGATTGGATGATCCCAGATTGTTTCTTTTGAATGGCTTTTTCCGCTGACCGAATTTGGAGTTGCTGAATCCGGCATTGACTATCGTGTCTTTGGTGTTGTCACCATTATTCTGACGCTTATGTCTATTGCGCCGTGGCTTTCCGTTACTGTCGCGGACATCTGAAGTGCTGGAGTTTCTTGGCGTGGTGCTACTGCGAGCCAGCCAGCTGTCCTCGCCCGTGCAAAAGCGGGTCATGAGTGTCATGAGGGCCGCCATGGACTTCGTTTTTTCTTGGCCGAGGTGTCGGGCGAGCCACTCGTTGCGGATATTATGCTTAAAGGCCGCCAGGGCCTTGGCATCCGGACAACCGACAATTTGGTTCTTCTTAGTTAAGAACCGAGTCCAGAATTTCCTGGCTGACTCTCCGGGCTGTTGGGTAATGTGACTTAAGTCATCAGCATCCGGTGGTCGCATGTAAGTGCCTTTGGAAGTTGTCGAGGAACGCGTCCTCAAGATTTTCAAAACTGCCGATGGAGTCCGCCGGCAGGCTATTCAGCCAATGTCTGGCTGGACCCTTGAGTTTAAGGGGAAGGTACTTGATGGCATGTAGGTCATCACCGCGGGCCATGTGAATGTGGAGAAGAAAATCTTCGATCCACACCGCGGGGTCTGTTGTGCCAACGTATGACTCGATGTTTACGGGCTTAAACCCTTCTGGGAATTCGTGATCCATTACTTCATTAGTGAAGCAAAGGGGGTGTGCGGCGCCTCTGTGCCGGGCTATGTCGCGACGTAGTCCGACTAAGTCTGGTCGGTTTTCTTCGGCCCGGCTGGACTTATTATTAGTGTATCCGACATGACGATCATCGTCATGTGTTGTGGCGCGCCCCCGTGATCCATAGATCGATCTTGGTTGTCCTACATTGTTTTCCAATATATCTCGCAGGTCCTACGTATTTCCCCGGGCCGTAGTGAACCAGCGTGGGGGTGCGGGCTTGTATTCGGTCTGATATGCCGTTTTATCCTAGCCACGAGGTGGCCGGTTAGCCTCATCCTGTCCTGGTAGTGTAGGCTCTACGGCCTCCTCCTCTAGTTGAGGTAGCAACTTGTGCTTTGGGTAACCTTTGGTTGGGCGCTCGAGTCCGTATTCCTCGGCCGCCAGGACCTCGGTCCATCTATCTGTGAGCAGATCTTGATCAGCTTGGAGCTGCTGCTGCTTCTTTTTCAGGCTTCTCGCAGTGGCTATAAGCCTGCGCTTGAAGCGCTCCTGCTCTATGGGATCCTCAGATACGCCGAATTCATCGTCGCCGAGGCTCGCCTCGTCTTCGGAGGGAGGCATGTAGTTGTCATCCTCCACGTATCCGTCCGTTGCCTGTTCCTCTGGGCTGATCAACCTGTGCTCCTGTTCGGCCTGTTCAAAGGCAGGCTGATCAGGGTTGTATTCATCTTCTGCAGCATCCGGATTGTTTTCATCTCCTGTGCCGATAGTGCTGTGGCGGGGCTTAGAGCGGTGCCAATGACGCCTGTGCTTTGATTTCCTCCCTGAGGGGTTATCTTCTGTAGCCTCATCGCCATTGTTCTCTTTGGGGGTGTCCACCATATATATGTCATATGAAGAGGTGGTTGTCCAGCGCCCTTTGGGCGGTGGTTCTTGTTCTTCTCCAGCATCGTCGTCTATACCGTCGATGTCTTCGGAGTCGAAGTTGAGCACGTCGGTCAAATCATCGACATTGGCTATTAAGTGGGTGGTGGGTGGGTAACGAATTTCTTCGTCGCCTGCTTCCCACACGAGTCGGACATAGTTCGGCCAGGAATCTCCTGATAGAGAGAGAGAGACCTCAATGAATTTAGCATGTCTCCGAAGGGCTAGTGCTAAAAGATATCCGCGACAGTGAACTCCATGATTGGGGCCCAATCAGATTCGATGGGCATGGATGCCCGTGGTCTGGAACCCACGACCGAAGACAAGTCCGGGGGTTCGGAGACACAGATTTCCTTAGGAGTGGAGTCTGTGTTCGGATAGGTGTGCGGCCTCCATGGCGGGGTCCATCCACCCGTCCTTGGATGGCCCGATCTGCTCTGGATCGAAGTCCGAAGCTGTAGTAGGTGCGATATCCTGAATACTGTCCAACGGTAGATCTAAGTCATGCGTGTGGCGATCGTTCGTCGCTCCTGACATGGGCTCGAATCCGTCGAAGATCAAGTCCCCGCGGATGTCGGTAGTGTAGTTTAGGCTCCTGAACCTGACCTGATGGCCAGGGGCGTAGCTATCGATCTGCTCCAGATGGCCAAGCCAGTTGGCCCGCAGTGCGAAGCCGCCGAACACGAAGATCTGTCCGGGGAGGAAAGTCTCACTCCGGGCGGCATTGGTAAAGGTTGGAGAAGCCATTGAGCCTTACATCGACGATAGAGAGGAACTCTCAATGAAAGCACCAATGTCGGTGTCAAAACCGGCGGATCTCGGGTAGGGGGTCCTGAACTGTGCGTCTAAGGCTAATGGTAACAGGAGACTGGGGACACAATGTTTACCCAGGTTCGGGCCCTCTCGATGGAGGTAATACCCTACTTCCTGCTTGATTGATCTTGATGATATGAGTATTACAAGAGTTGATCTACCACGAGATCGTAGAGGCTAAACCCTAGGGGCTAGCCTATGATTATGATTGTGTTGTCCTACGGACTAAAACCCTTTGGTTTATATAGACACCGGAGGGGGCTAGCACTACAAAAAAAAAATACACTTCCGTGATGATACGTGTTTGTCACAGTAGGTCGTGTTTTCTGTCATGCATGTACATTCATGACAAATTTATGACAGAATCAAGATAGTCATACCTGTGTTGTCATAGAAGTGTTCCATGACGTTACCAAAATTATCATCACGGAAGTGTCCACTTCCATGATGATAAATCACGCGTCACAGAAGTGCTTTCGTCAAGGGTGACCGACACATGGAATCCACCGTAACGGAACACCGTTAAGCTATTGGGTCGGGTTTTGGATCCGATAACCCGTTAACAGCCCCGACCAATGGGGATTTTCCACGTGTAAAATCATCATTGGCTGGAGGAAACACGTGTCGGCTCACCGCTGGGACAGATGTCATCCGCTCATTGGACCGAAGGCGCCTATGATACGGCGACACGTGGCACAGCCCAACAGAGGCCCATTCCTATGAAAAGGCCGGCCCATTTGACTTGGTCAAAAGGTGGAGGGCCGGCCCACGGAAAGCCTGTTAACGGCTTGTTCGCATATAGCCCATTTACAGCCCGCTAACCCTGGGCCCGTTATGCCCTATCCGAATTAGGCCCAATAGCATCATCTGGGCCGTCCAATATGATTCCAGCCCGTTCTAACTTCCGGCCCATGTGTGGCCCATGACTTCTTTCGGCCCATATGAGGCCCTTTGTAACTCTTGGCCCATTAACGGCACGTGGTGAAATTGGCCCGTAATGAACAGTGTATCACGTTATACCCATTAACGGCCCGTTATTCCATTGGGCCATTTCCAGCCCAAGTTGTCTTTCGGCCTTCTTAGGGCCCATTGATTCTTGGGCTCATTTGCAGCATTCGGTTACATACGGCCCGTTACTATCATTTTCTGCTTGTGGGCCAAATTCAGCCCATCATTACAGTCGGCCCGTTTGTGGACCGTTAATACGTTGGGCCGTTTTCATGTCAAAAAAACTAGTTGGGCTGTTTTCATAGAGTTATCAAATACGGCCTATTAATGGCCCGTTATGGTCCACGAATATTACGACCCATAATTGGCGAAATGATGATACACCCCGTAGAAGGTGCATGGATCCTACGGCCCATATGAGGCCCATGGATAGTACGGCCCGTAGAAGGCCCAAGGATTGTACGGCCCGTAGAAGGCCCATGGACCCTGCGGCGCGCAGAAGGCCCATGGACCTTACGGCCCGTAGAAGGCCCATGGACCCTAAGGCCCGTATAGAAGGCCGATGGATCCTACGGCCGGAAGAAGGCCCATAGATCATACAACCTGCATGAGGCCCATGGTTACAATAGTCCGTGTGTTGCCATGATTATTTTGGCCTAGTTACCAAAAATAGGCTATTGTGACTACAAGCAAACAACAAAGCAAGACAATAAGGAAATAAATAAGCAAGCAATTAACGCTAGCCTATTACCGCTATTACACATATTACATCCACTGGGCATCAAAGTTCGCCACCAGTGCAAATATAGGGAACAAAGCAGCACATTACATACACTGGCCGTCAAAATTGGCCACCAGTGCAAATAAACGCGGCAGCAAAACAAGAGCATAACTGAAACAACTCCAGAAGAGCTCAAGAAACGTTATCCTGGGTATCCACCATGCTGGCAATAAGCTTAGCAAGCTGATTAGCTTTATCCTGTTTGGCGCTAAAATCCTCCAACGCTTGCTGTTGCACCAGAAAGTATGCATCTGAATGCTCCAGGGACTTCCGCAGTCCTTCCGCTTCTTGTCGCAGCACAGCTGATCGATGTCTTTCAGCTTGTAGTTGAGACTCAAGAAACCAAACTGATCCAGACAGTGAGTTTGAATAGCTTGTGCAAGCGGTAGTGGCCAGTAACTCGAACACTAAACCAAGACAGGACTTTGGGGTTGTCTCGCTGTCTTCAAGATAGTCTTCCTTAGCTGTTTTATCAGCTTTGTTGGAGACCAACAAGGATGCGTCACTATCCTGAACCTTATATGCATTCTAAAAGAAGAAACAAGCAGACACATAACAAGTTTAGCATGTACTAGTATATGAAACTCATTTCGGTGAACCAGTTCATTTGTAAGGTGGACAGGATTAAACTACCAACTCTTCTATTGCCAAGTACTAGTACATAATAAAAGCATCAAACAAACATATATCTATGTCCTGTGGTCACTGCATTATATTGCCAAATCAAAATATAGACACGGTTCAAATCATATCAGTTCAAGACAAAGCAGCAGTGAAAGAATACAAAGCGTGGGAAACTACATAGCACAACAAGATTTCAGATGGGTACCATGGGTCTACATGTACAACAACACTATTGGCTCTGTTGTGATGGTAGTAATGTGCATGATATGAAAGTCAACTGTATACACAATTGAAATTGAAATCAACAGAGCTATTGATAAGAGCAAACCTATTAAAGAAACATGCGTGAACATACCTGCTGTGCCATTGGAGTTTTGATTGGATCCTTCAATTTAAAAATAAGTTTGTATGAGTAAATACAGTGATACAAGAGCAAAGCAATCATAGTTAAAAAAAGGTGCGCCTAAGCGAGCACTTAAGCGCGCCTAGGCTCTAGGCGTTGGCAAAATGCATTGCGCATAACTATGCATAATCTGTGCATAACTGCGCATAAGCATGCGCTTTGGTCAGTAAAGCACAAGGCGGTGGCAAAACGCACAATTAACGCCTAGCGCTTTTTTGAACTATGATAGTAATGGAATCTTAATTAAATTAGAACAGTTGTTCTTCAGGTTTAGGCACTTGTTCTACATGAACAGAGTACAGTAAGACGCAAGAATATAATTCTTAAAAATAGAAAATGAGCTCATAGACCTTACCATATTCTTGGTTCGGGACCAGTACAGAACAAGGCATTCCCAGTCATCGTCCAGTAAATGTGTCTCAGGAGAACGTAAGGGAATTTGATGAGTTTCTTTGCCAGTGAAGTACGTTTTCTGCAGGTAATTCCGATACTACCACCAAGCATTCTTGAAGACAGCAGAGGTATTAGCACAACTTACCTCATCCCGAGTTTCCAAATCGGTCCTTCTCTATAGAGAAAAATGGGAAAATTTACTGTATTATAACCATCATGGAGGTAGGATGTATGGGACAAAACAAAGTAATTGCCATGAATAACATTACTTACACATAACTCCTGGACAAACACCTGCAACTGGCATTTTCCTTCATCTTCGGTATAATATTTCCAAGATGGGAAGATACGCACATACGATTTAACAACATCAAATGCGATAGATGCTAAACTACGACTAGCTGGTTGTGCTTCCTCCACAAGAATAGGCATACTAACTGGTGGAGTTGGGGTTCGCCGTGATACTACTGGCCCTTTGGGCACTGGAGCTGCCTTACTAACTGCTCTTGTTTGGGAGCTCTGTGGTGGAGATGGTGCTGTGTCAACAGGAACTGTGTTACTATCGGCTGGGGTTGGGGTTAGATTGGGTGAAGCCGCTTCTCTGTCCATCGTAGTAGGGGTACAATCTGCGAGAGTTTGGGTTATGTGTGGTAGGGCTGGTTCTTGTGCATGTACAACCGCCGTGCTATCTCCACCAAGAGGTAGCACTGTTTTATTTGAAGACCGTGTTTTTAGTCTGCTAGACACTGGCATCACCCGCTCCAATTCAAATGGCTGATAAACAAGAAACATAGTTGAATGTACAGACATTGTATGAGAGACAGATGCAATAGATAGTGTGGAAAAAAGAGGGCATGAAATAATTAACATGTATATTGTTTAACTAAAACGGGTAGCATGACATAATTTCACATATATGATGTCTATCTAAACTGGATAGCATAGCATAACATAATTCAAAGATATGATGAATAACTAAACAAGATCGCATGACATAATTCACCTACATGTTATCTAAGTAATCAGGATCGCATCATTTAATTCACATATGTGATTTATATGCTAAACATAGGGCATTCGATATGATGTATGAACTAAGAACATGGTGTTGAATATTGTGTATATGATGTCTAAACTATGCAATGCAACACACCGTATGCATGATATGAGTAGTATAACCGTGCCAAGTTAGAGCATACACCTCAGTGGGGGAATAGGACTGGTCATCTGTCTCTGAATCCATCTCTGAGGAGCTACCGGGACCCAACAAGAGATCTGCTTCGACAGGTAGCACTGTCTGCTCTGAAGGCCTTGTTTTCACTCCAGATTTTTCCATCTCCCACCCAAATGGCTGATTCACAGGAAGAATAGTTTAATGTACAAACATTGTCGACAAATGGAAATGTAATGAAGAAAAGGATGGGCAAGATATCATTCAAATATATGATGCCTGGTTAAACAGGATGGCATTGCACATTTCACATATATTATGGCTGGCTAAAAGACATGAGACTGCATAATTCCCATATATGATATAGAAACTAAACAGGTGGCATTACAGAACATGTCTAAACTAAGCAGATGCCATATATGATGTCAAAAGTAGGCACTGCAAGGCAACATATGCATGATATGACTAACATCATCATGCCAAGGTAGAGCAAACACCTTGGGGGGTAAATAGGAGTGGTCAGTGGCGTCTGAATACGCCTCAGCGGCGTCTAAATACGCCTCAGAACAAACGTCAAGGCTGAAGCAGCACAAGACAGACATCGTCAATCTCAAGTGGGATTCTAATAGCATCTCCAGTAGATGATGTAAAATGGATGTAAAATTAACATCACCAAAAACCACCTGACTACAACAGATGAGGGAAAAACTGTTGACTCTGAACTTAACTGTCGAAACTGAAATTTACTATGGAATCTGAATGCTACTGTCGAAACTGAATGCAATGGTAGCAGAGAGGCACTTGACATGTAGTTTAGGGAGGGCCTGCAGTTGATCTTCAACCTGCACCCCCCTGAGCCGCCAGCCACCACCGGCCGAACCGCCGGCCCCAGCGCCACCTCGCCGCCCCGAAACAACTCGCCACCGTCGCCCTGGCCAGCCCTCTAGGCCCCCGCCCCCCTCGCTCTGAACCCTAAGATAGATAGTGGGGTACCTCTCCGGCGAGCCCCCGTCCCCGCTGCGGGTGGTTCTTCCTTAACTCCGGCGAGCCCCCCCCCCAACCCCTGAAAATTGACTAACCCAAAGTCGATTTAGTCGACTGAAGTGTGGCTTAATCGGAGCAGAGCAGCAGCACAAGCGAGGGGGAGAGCCGCAATAGCAACTGGGCGAGCGAGCGATGGAGCGAGAGCCAGAGCAGCAACAGCAGCAGCATGAGCGAGCGAGCGAGAGCCGGAGCAACAGCAGCAGATCCGGTTGGTATGGACACTACCGCCGATGGGGCCTCGCACTGGGGGAGAGCCGCTGTGGAGATGTCGCCCGCGACACCGGCTTCAAGGTAGCCGCTCCATGGGGGTGCGGGATGGAGCACCGTCGGTGCCGGGAGGTCGAGTTAAGGAGAAGGTGCGATGCGATGAGTGTACAACCTCTTTGGTGGCGCCTAGTAGGCCTCGGCTTCGTCTGAGGAGTCGGTGAGGATGTTGCGGTTTCGATGGAGCAGGTTAAGGCAGTGCTGTGGGGATGGAGCAGCCGCGATAGACGAGGTGATCATCGAAGCAGCTCCTTGGAGGTGGAGGACGGGGCGGCTGAACCGGTAGGACGACGAGATGGACGACAGATCCTCATCCGGGGAGGTGGACGAGGCACGTCGAGCTGTTGCGGTGGACGACGTCGTCGGCGAAGAGGCTCCGGCTGGGCAGCGGTGACGTGGCAGACAAAGGAGGGTGGGGTTCCGCGGCTGGAGCAGAGAGGTTATGGCGGCCTAGGATTTCGAATGGCGAAAAGGGGGCGATGGGAGGGGGTGAAGCATGACTTAGGGACGCACTTGTCCAAAATGTAGGGTGCGTTACAAAAGTACCCCCATCGATTTGAACTAGCGGCCCTTTAGGCTCAGGGTTAGAAGGGGGATTTCGCATGTCGGGATTTGGCAGCTGGAGGGAGTTTTCGCGCGCGTTGTAATTTCGAGATAGCAAGGCGCGGGTTGTGAAGGCGCCAGTTTTGAGAGCACGATATCTGAATTTTCAGGATATAACAAGACGCGGGTTGAATTTTAGGGACAAGCCTAACATGTAGTACTATTGTACTTGTACGTACCAAATCAATACGCACTTCCCTCAACCAAAAAGAAAATGAAAAAAATAAAACTATTCACACCACACAAAGAGAGAGTCTTGCCCCGTTTTACTATACAAATGCTATTCAAAGCTATGTCCGATTAAATTTTTTCGCTTGCTGTATAATGCATGTAACCTACTCATACCAACATTTTAGTGCATTCCAAATGTCTATACTAGCGCTGCAATTTGAACTAAATTTGAATTCGTTTCTCTGTTTCAATAAGAATCTAATATCATGATTGTTGCCAACTTCAACCATCATAGTTTCCTTGCTATCCACTAGATATAAATCGAACGACCTATAATGCAGGATGGAAGGCGCACCATCATCAACAACTCCGTTTTTTATAAGAGTAGAGATAAAATATATTAAATGTAGTATAACATGTTCATAATCACACCATGTGCATCACCGTTATATATATTCACACATGCGTTGGTTTAAAACACTATGATGAATTCTTCAAATATCCGAATTCACTTTTTATAATGAAGTATATATGATCTCTATTCGTCTTTTACACCCACACAACCCTCTTATCTTTGTATCTAACACTAACTTTCTCTTGTGCATGCACACGCCTGCATCCCTCTCACCCTCCCTCAACATTCTCTAGCTCCATCGCGCAAATTCGTCTTTTCACTTTAGGTCGTTCACCCACGGTGTGTGTAGGCCCCCCAGCTCCTTCTTTACGACACACATCGATCGATATGCCTCGCTAGCCAGGTGTGCCTAGCACAAACACAAGCTTCCCCTCTTCTCTTGTCACCGTCCATGCCTCACTCCCACCACTCTTTTCATCGTTCTCATACTCGCACACTGCTCCCCCCTCGACATAGTATGCCTCTCGTACCACCTCCCACATGCATCCCTCTCTCTCTCTCTCTATCCTTCTCCTCGTGCCTCATTTGCTTCTAACACACACATGCATGTATACCGATCGATCTCCTAACATATACCTAGATCGACTTTAACTACCCCCCCATCGATCGACATACCTCACAAGTTATGTCTCTCCTTTCTCTAACAAAGGGTGATTGATCTTCCTATGTAGTTACGTCTGCTTACCACAGCCACATCGTCCCCCCTCATCATTCATGCATGCCTCCTGACCCGTCTCTCACACACACATGCACAGACAAAAAGCAGCCATCTCCTCTCTTATTGATATTGCGGGCGTGCCCTCCGTCTGTCTAGCAAGCCTATCCCACCATTTGGTAGAAGCAACTCCACTACCACCCCCCTCCAACACTCTAGCTCTGTCTCTCTCCCAACCTTATTCCCCTCCTGCACATATGCATGGATGCTGATCGACCTCCCTTAATACATGAGGCAGATCGATCTCCTTAATACATGAGGTAGGCCTCTCTCCTCCTCCACACATATACCAGCCATTGTACCTCTATAGTTAATTGTGCCTCCCTCTTCCCCCACCACACACCGATAGTCGAGCGCTGCAGGTAGGTATCCATGCCATAGAGACAAACTGCACATATCCCCTCTCACGTTCCAGTAGGCCAGCCACTCTATATCTTTGACGTGGGCACACACAAATTCGATGGCACTCTTTATCGATCGCGCACGCACACACACACACACATCATCCCTCTCTTTGATTCTATGGACATGTCACGCCCAATATGCGACCCTATCCAGAAGGAACTGGAAGGTCCCACCAAGGATAGACCCGCATATTGAAGCGCTTTTGCAAGGTGGATATCATTACATCAACATTACATAATAGATGGGGATACATACAAGGGGCATACAATGCCACACGAATACAACATCACAATACATCAGAGCACCACCCGACTATGGATGAAACACAAACAGAAACTCAAACGTCATCCACCCCGCTAGCCCAGGCTGCCGACCTGGAACCTATCCCTTGATCGAAGAAGCAGAAGAAGAACTCAAGCAAGCAAGCATCAAAACAACATGCTACATCACCTCAATATGAAAACAAAAGGCATGGTCATGATGTACAGGTAGAGCATAACAAAACATTAACACTGAGATATCTCCAGAAATCACTAGAACATGCTCAAACACACATGGCAAGATTGCAAAGAATAACAGTTTCAGACTTATCACGAAATAACATCAGGTTGCAATGTTTAGAGCTATCAAACAACATGTTATAGGAACTTAACATGGCAAACAAAGGCATGGCATGAATCTACTAATTGCATAGAACAAAAGTCTCTTACTGACCAAGAGCCAAAAAGGATCAAAAGATATGATGGCACCCATGTAAACATAGCAAGTTATATTACAGATTCAAACATGGCAGAAACAGAATTATGAAGGCATGTAAATGAGCTTGTGCAACTCACTACAGAGCAATACATGGCATGGCAAGGCAACCAACAGTAAGAAGGCATATTTGTGAAGTTAAGCATGGCAAGAGCAAGGTCATAGGGTGCATGGAACACTAGCAAAACACATGGCAACAACTGAACTTAATGTTAACAGGCTGGCAACAACATTATCAAGCAACTTTGGAGCAAGATATGAACAATCTACAACAAGCTATAAATGCAACCAGGGGCATGGATGGATAGCTCATAACCATATGTACAAAACATCCTTACTGAAGTATCTCAAAATAAGCATGGATCTCTCTGTAGCATCAAGTTTACATGGCATCAAAATAACAGCAGAACAGGGACTAAAATCAGCAATATCACGAAGCCTACTTTGCATGCTCGTGCTAGTCACCACATTGATCACAAAAATGCATGGCATACACCACTGTAAAGATGACATGGCATAGTTCAAAACACATGTAGACATCAACCTCATAGGATGCACACATCAATCATGGCAAAAATGACAAATGCGCATGTTATAACAGATTCAGCAGATTAACATCATGAAGCACTCTTGCAACGATGATTCAGGCATCAAGACGAACTCAAATGAACATGGTGCAATGGAATGAAATGAAGTACTCATCGAGACAAACAATTTGACATATTACACACACGAAACGGAGCTACGGATGCAGAGATACAATGCGATGAACATGGCATGATTATGCAAAAAATATTCGGGACTTGGTCAAAAATGAGGGCAACCTTTGGACCTGCACGGAAAACGAGGATGGTCGGAGTTCGTCGCCGGAGACGAGGAGGAAGAGGCCGGGGAGGCGCGGGGCGGCTGGATCCGGCCCTCCCGTGGCCGGATCTAGCCGGGGGCGACGGAGAGGAGGCGACGGCGGCGGCCGGGAGGCGCTGCGAGGCGGCGGGGCTCGCGCTCCAGCGAACTCCCGCCGGAGCGACGGCGAGGCGCGGCCACTGCGGGCGCTGGCGGCGACCAGCGGAGGCGGCAGGGAGGCGCGGATGGCCGGGAGGCCAAGCGGCGGAGGCGGGCGTCGGCCGGGCGGAGGCGAGCGCCGGCCGGTCGGCGGCGGCGGCGGCGGGCGAGCGCCGGCCGGTCACGGGCGCGGGCAACCCCGGGCGGCGGCGGCGGCGGATTCGGGCCCCGCGGGCCCCGGATGGGCCTCGGCGGGCCGCGGCGCAGCGGGACAGCGACGGGCCACGTGGCGCGTGGAGGTTGGCTGAGGCGGCGGCGGCGATGACGTGTCGCGTGGAGATTGGTTGGGGTGAGGTGGAGGCTGGACGGGTCCGGCGCGGGCGGACGCGTCCGGCGGCACGGAGAGGAAAACTGCTAGGGTTTGATCTGCGGAAATTCGGGGGGGGGGGGGACCTATTTATAGATAGAGGGAGCTAGGAGAGTCCAAATGGAGCACGGTTTTCGCCCACACGATCGTGATCGAACGACCGAGAGCATGGAGGGGAGTTAGATGGGTTTTGGGCCACTCTGGAAGGGTGTTGGGCTGCAAAGAGAAGGAGGCTTTTGCGGTTACCCGATTAACCGTTGGAGTATCAAACGGACTCCAAATGACACGAAACTTGACAGGCGGTCTACCGGTGCTATACCAAGGCCGCTTGGCAAGACTCGGTCCATTCCGAGAGAGTTTAACACCCACTCATGACAGGAGACAAAAGGGGAACGCCGGAGGACATAGGAGTGCCGGATCGCGAAACGGACAACGGGGAAAATGCTCGGATGCATGAGACAACATGCAATGCAATGCACATGATGACATGACAATATGCAACACGCAAGCAAATGACATGGCAATGACAGCGAATAACTGGCGGACACCTGGCACAACGAATCCGGGGCGTTACAACACTCCTCCACTAACAAGAGATCTCGTCCCGAGATCTTAGGACCGAGACGGAAGAGAAAAAAGGGATGAGGAGAAACAAGAACTCAAGAGAAGAATCAAAGAATCGAGAGCACTCGAGAAGAAGAGAGGAACGATGAGAATGACGAGAATCAAATGCTCATGGAAACACGATAGACTAAGAAACAACTCCGGTTAGAACGAGATAAGAAACGAATAAGACTGAAAGATTTAGGCAGCACTCCGGCTGAAACATGGAGGAATAGAACATGAGCTTGAGAGGATGGAATGATACTTGTTGAAGACATGACACAAAAACTCCGGAAAGAATTGAAAGAGTTGAATGAAAAGAACGGAGAAGAAAAGATACTTGAATTTCTCCAACAAAATCTTGATGAACTCTTGAAGAATGGATTAAATCATGAAGAACCACCATGAAGAACTCCGGTGACAAAAGGATGATGAGATAGAATGAAGGACGAACGAATAAGAAGAGCGTTGTGATGATTTAGATGGAGGTTCCGACGAAATAGTCGAGGAAAATTTGAACTCCGAAAAAGAAAAGATGAAAACACTTGGAACTAGAATTTATTCATCAAGAACAAACTCCGAAGGAAAGGATTACTCACTTGGATGAAATAAGAATAAGATTTATTGTATGCTTATCCTTCATCAAATTAAATTGATGACAAGCAAAGGATTTCGCATACTACTTATTTTCTTGAAAAGGATTAAGGGGAATATAGCTCCAAACTTGAGAAAGTCTTCATGAACCACCGGTAAGATTGGAAAGAACGAATGAATTAATATGATAACGAAAGGAAAGGAATCTGAAGAAACCACCATAAGAAATCAAAAATGACTGATGAAAGAGAATGAATCGCCGGGAAGAATTAGAAGAACAAATATGATTGAGGCGATTTAGATGCAAAAGAAGAAAGAGATCATGAGCTTATTAAAGAACACTTGAACGAAGCACCGGGATAATTTGGATAACGGTAGCTGAAACATGAGGATGAAGAATTCTTCTAGAACGATGGCCTCTGATGAAAAGAAATGGAAAAACAACTCCTGACAAACTCCGGATGGGTAAGAAAAGAATATCTGACAAATGGAATAATTCGAGAGGATGATATGAAAACTCTTCTTCGACCTTCAAATGATGACGAGAAACAGCACCAAAATTACTGAGATACTCTGGGAGAATGAAAAACGAAGGGGTTGAGCCAACAATGAAAAGAATTTGAACAAGATCTTGGAGAAGGCAATTGACTGATGAAATTCATACTTACATCACACTTTGAAAAGAATTTGAGAATAACTCCGGGAGAATTAGAAGAGTCAGGTAAGATCCTGGAAAAAGACCTGTGGGTTAGGGCCCACTGAAGAGATAACACCGTTGAAAAGGATTGTTGAAAAGATAGATGATGCACCGGAACAATTGAAATATTTGAATGAGGTGACAACCTCGAATTAATTGGAACACAGACGAATCTCCTGAGATGTCTTGAGCACTCCGAAAGGATAAACTGGCGAGAGGCAAACGAGCAGGGAAAACACTTGATCCAAGGAAAAGAATATGATCAAACCGAAAAACTTGAATTGAATCCACCGGAGAAGAGATGAAGAATGTCAAACGAAACAAGAATTCACTGGTTGAAATAATTGAGGGAAGACTGAAGAGGCTCTGTACGAATGAAATTGATGGTCGAAAGAGACTCGGACTCCGGGAAGAAAAAGGGTGGGAGGGCGGGAAAACAAATGCAACTTGGAAGGGGGAACCGACGAATAACTTGAAGAGAAAATCACCGGTTGAAATCATTGAGGAAAGAAAGCAAAAACTTCGCACGAGTAGAAAGCATATTCGATTACGGACTCCGGTTCTGAGAAGAAGAACAGGGAGGGTGGGTGGGAAAAGAAAACAACTGAGGAATGAACTTGGCAACGATGAAGAGGCTCGAGTCGACTTGACGAGAAATGCACCGGATGAAAAGAGCTTTGAACCAACGATCGGAAAACCAACTGCGTGATCCTAAAGGAAATTTGAAAGGGGCGAGGAGTAATCCAAAACACCTACGTCAAGATTCCTTACCAGAGCGACGAAGGGGCTGAGGAGTAAAAAGAATTCCTACTCTCGGATATAACTAGACTCCGAAAACAATTTTCTTCTAGACTCAACAACGGCCAAACTACACGATCAATCAAGGGGGTTCCTAGGGTCGGTCGAGGCTCTGATACCAACTTGTCACGCCCAATATGCGACCCTATCCAAAAGGAACTCGAAGGTCCCACCAAGGATAGACCCGCATATTGAAACGCTTTTGCAAGGTGGATATCATTACATCAACATTACATAATAGATGGGGATACATAAAAGGGGCATACAATGCCACACGAATACAACATCACAATACGTCAGAGCACCATCCGACTATGGATGAAACACAAACAGAAACTCAAACGACATCCACCCTGCTAGCCCAGGCTGCCGACCTGGAACCTATCCCCTGATCGAAGAAGAAGCAGAAGAAGAACTCAAGCAAGCAAGCATTAAAACAACATGCTACAACACCTCAATATGAAAACAAAAGGCATGGTCATGATGTACAGGTAGAGCATAACAAAACATGAACACTGAGATATCTCCAGAAATCACTAGAACATGCTCAAACACACATGGCAAGATTGCAAAGAATAACAGTTTCAGACTTATCAGGAAATAACATCAGGTTGCAAT
Organism: Triticum aestivum; assembly: GCF_018294505.1. Classification (NCBI taxonomy): domain Eukaryota; kingdom Viridiplantae; phylum Streptophyta; class Magnoliopsida; order Poales; family Poaceae; genus Triticum; species Triticum aestivum. The sequence continues at coordinate 21,542,304 of NC_057807.1, read as the reverse complement.
GTTTAGAGCTATCAAACAACATGTTACAGGAACTTAACATGGCAAACAAAGGCATGGCATGAATCTACTAATTGCATAGAACAAAAGTCTCTTACTGACCAAGAGCCAAAAAGGATCAAAAGATATGATGGCACCCATGTAAATATAGCAAGTTATATTACAGATTCAAACATGGCAGAAACAGAATTATGAAGGCATGTAAATGAGCTTGTGCAACTCACTACAGAGCAATACATGGCATGGCAAGGCAACCAACAGTAAGAAGGCATATTTGTGAAGTTAAGCATGGCAAGAGCAAGGTCATAGGGTGCATGGAACACTAGCAAAACACATGGAAACAACTGAACTTAATGTTAACAGGCTGACAGCAACATTATCAAGCAACTTTGGAGCAAGATATGAACAATCTACAGCAAGCTATAAATGCAACCAGGGGCATGGATGGATAGCTCATAACCATATGTACAAAACATCCTTACTGACGTATCTCAAAATAAGCATGGATCTCTCTGTAGCATCAAGTTTACATGGCATCAAAATAACAACAGAACAGGGACTAAAATCAGCAATATCACGAAGCCTAGTTTGCATGCTCGTGCTAGTCACCACATTGATCACAAAAATGCATGGCATACACCAATGTAAAGATGACATGGCATAGTTCAAAACACATGTAGACATCAACCTCATAGGATGCACACATCAATCATGGCAAAAATGACAAATGAGCATGTTATAACAGATTCAGCAGATTAACATCATGAAGCACTCTTGCAACGATGATTCAGGCATCAAGATGAACTCAAATAAACATGGTGCAATGGAATGAAGTGAAGTACTCATCGAGACGAACAATTTGACATATTAAACGCACGAAACGGAGCTACGGATGCAGAGATACAATGTGATGAACATGGCATGATTATGCAAAAAATATTCGGGACTTGGTCAAAAACGAGGGCAACCTTTGGACCTGCATGGAAAACGAGAATGGTCGGAGTTCGTCGCCGGAGACGAGGAGGAAGAGGCCGGGGAGGCGCGGGGCGGCTGGATCCGGCCCTCCCATGGCCGGATCTAGCCGGGGGCGACGGAGAGGAGGCGGCGGCGGCGGCCGGGAGGCGTGGCGAGGTGGCGGGGCTCGCGCTCCGGCGAACTCCCGCCGGAGCGACGGCGAGGTGCGGCCGCTGCGGGCGCTGGCAGCGACCAGCGGAGGCGGCATGGAGGCACGGATTGCCGGGAGGCCGAGCGGCGGAGGCGGGCGTCGGCCGGGCGGAGGCGGAGGCGAGCGCCGGCCGGTCGGCGGCGGCGGCGGCGGGCGAGCGCCGGCCTGTCGCGGGTGCGGGCGACCCCGGGCGGCGTCGGCGGCGGATCCGGGCCTCGCGGGCCCCGGATGGGCCTCGGCGGGCCGCGGCGCAGCGGGACGGCGACGGGCCACGTGGCGCGTGGAGGTTGGCTGAGGCGACGGTGGCGATGAAATGTTGCGTGGAGATTGGTTGGGGTGAGGTGGAGGCTGGACGTGTCCGGCGCGGGCGGACGCGTCCGGCGGCGCGAGGAGGAAAACTGCTAGGGTTTGATTTGCGGAAATTCGGGGGGGAGGACCTATTTATAGATAGATGGAGCTAGGAGAGTCCAAATGGAGCATGGTTTTCGCCCACACGATCGTGATCGCATGACCGAGAGCATGGAGGGGAGTTAGATGGGTTTTGAGCCACTTTGGAAGGGTGTTGGGCTGCAAAGAGAAGGAGGCTTTTGCGGTTACCCGGTTAACCGTTGGAGTATCAAACGGACTCCAAATGACACGAAACTTGACAGGCGGTCTACCGGTGCTATACCAAGGCCGCTTGGCAAGACTCAATCCATTCCGAGAAAGTTTAACACCCACTCACAACAGGAGACAAAAGGGGAACGCCGGAGGACATAGGAGTGCCGGATCGTGAAACGGACAACGGGGAAAATGCTCGAATGCATGAGACAAACACGTATGCAATGCAATGCACATGATGACATGACAATATGCAACACGCAAGCAAATGACATGGCAATGACAGCGAATAACTGGCGGACACCTGGCGCAATGAATCCGGGGCGTTACAGGACACCTCAAGCCGATGATACCTCCACTCTCTTCTCGTGGATCGCCCCCTCTATATACATGTTATATCCAGGACTCTATTTCACACACATTGCATATGTTACATTTTTTGATTGACCCCCCCAAAAACTCTCAACAACCCACACACTATATCTCTCTAGGTTTGTATCTCTCTCACACAACCCCACGTAGGTGGTGTACGTATATAAGAAGAGAATAGGTGCACCGTGCATGTACTCACGCTTTGTGCCCAGCCACACCCGCGCGGGTACTCAGTGGAGCTCATTTCTTTACGAAATGGCAGCCCACGTGCTAATTTGAACGCCTGTAGTGGTTGTTTACCTAGGGAGGTCGTGTACCACACGTGCACGAAACAAAGTTTGACTTGACGCGTTGCCGCGTTATTTTTAAATAAAGTTATAGCGCTCAATGGCACATACACAGAATATAAAATTATTTTTATGGAGAAAAAGGTAGTCCACTCACTATATACAATGGAGCCTGCCTGCCTAGTTTTTCGCTCTTCAGAGTATCTCACACAACACTGCAGTGGCCTCTCTCTCTCTCTCTCACCGTTGGTCACTGATCCGGCCGCATCCCGTCCGCCGGGGTAAGGGAGTGCGGTGGCCTCTCTCTCTCTCTCACTGTTGGTCACTGATCCGGCCGCATCTCGTCCGCCGGGGGAAAGGGAGGAAGTGCATAGTTTCTCCGTTCGACGGCGCCGAGGCAGCACATCCCGATCCACGGTACACGTCGTTCTCTCTGACCAAGCTCCGGCGCGGCAGGGCCTACGCCACCTGCTCGCAAATTCCGCCCGCCGCCGCTCACCTAGTTACATCCCGACGACCTCCAGGTATCCCTTCCGGCCTTGCTCCACTGCCCGTCTTCCCACGTCGCTGCATGTGGATCTTCCATAGTTCTTTGCCCAAAACGTAGCTCGTCCGGCGTACTTTCCATATTGCATTCTCGTCCTCACACCATTTTAGACAAACACAACCGTGTTGTTATCTTCCCTTAGGACAAGGAATACCCTTCTTTTTTGTCGTTGCATGTGTCATCAACTGTTATTGGCCAGTATTTGTTTCTTTCTACCTCTTTTTTGCAAACAGGGCTATCCATTTCAGTGCGACTGCACAAAGGGAGACCTTTTGGTGAACTGCATAAATCACTTTTTTCTTAAGAGTGTTTTGTGCAGTTGTACTAAAATGTCACACGGGCAACTTCTCTACATTTCAGTGCGACTGCACAAAGGGAGACTGGTTTTGCTCTATCCTCCTCATCCAACTCCGAGCCTAATCTTCTCCAACTAGTTAGTCTTAAGAGAGACTGCAAAGGTGACCGGTTTCTATTTGTGTGTTTATTGTTTAATCAGCGGTCCTCTATTATCGTAATCACACTTAATATCTTTGGAACAGGGACGCTCAGCTCTATTTTAGTGGATTTGCACAAAATAATCGGAATGTTGCATGCTCCAGACAACTACTTTTTTCCCAACATGCCTTGTTGATTTAGACAGAGCTGGGGGGACGTTGCTGCCAATGAAAGCATGGATCAATTTTAATTTAACACCTTCTCACAACTCTGTTTTCAGTTGTGACGTAATTATTAGCTCTGATCTGCTAATAATTGACATGCATTAGCAAGGAAGTTAGTTTTTTATTGTTTCCGAAAGAGCATCAATGGCAAGACACGCGAAACAAAAGCTGAAAGCTCACACCATTGTACAATTTCATGTCGCTAGAAAATTATTTGTATAGTACGTCAATTATGCAAACAAATGATGGAAGCTTCATAGCATTGCCAGAAGCCTCTTCATCATCCGGGTCCTTGTGCCATGCACAAAATTATACTCCTTCGTTCCTAAATATTTGTGTTTTAACAAATTTCAAACGGCCATATTTTAGAGTGTAGATTTACTCATTTTGCTTCGTATGTGTACTCCCTCCGTTCCTAAATATTCTATTCGTCTTTCTAGAGATTTCAACAAGTGACTACATACGGAGCAAAATGAGTGAATCTACACCCTAAAATATGTCTATATACATCCGTATGTGCCAGTCCATTTGAAATCTCTAAAAAGACAAATATTTGAGTAGTCACTCGTTGAAATCTCTAGAAAGACAAATACTCCAGAATATATTTAATAACCGAGGGGGTAGTGCACAACCTCATGGGAGACTCAGCCCGGTCGTTGCGCCGCATTAATAGTGAGTAATGAGCAGTCAAATCATAAGCCCCACCTTTCCCACTATAAGTTGCTCTGAAGAAGCAACCATCAATACGCTCTTCTTTGAATCCGCTCATACTACTCCATCCGTCACTGTTTATATAGTGCGCTTCAAAAAAAAGAAAAGAAAATCTGTGGGACCAAGGTGATTAGCGATCAGCCTGAAAAATAGCGTTGGTAGTTATAGCACGGCGTCTATTACTAGAGGGAATAATGCGTACACACATGCATGCAGTGCTTCCACCCCGGGTACACACATGCATGCACTTACTCCACTCTATAGTACAGTATAGAGTACATGGAGAGAGAAAATTGTGGACTTGATTGCGGTTTCCATGCCCTAATTAATTGAGCATTAAACCAAACGCATCTAAAGTCTCTCTGGTGGTGGAAATGCATTGAGAGAAATGCATCATAATGAAGCGCGCCCGGTAAACTGTAACGGAGGGAGGAGTAGTATGAAGGTGCAAAACCAAGTACGCATATGGCCAGTCGTTCAACGCACCTCCTCTTGGCATATCACTAACATGTGGTACAAGAGTGTGAGCAAACCGATCTCAATTGATGGCAAAGAGCCAACCCGCCGTTCCTTGAGAGAGACGTGGAGCGAGAACACACAGACGGGCTCGCACGGAGGCCAAGATATATTCGAGCATGGTTGGTTGATCGATATCATTCATTACATGTCAGGCTGCCATTTTCCGCCCTTCTCCGGAATAAACGTGTACTTTATCAGAGAAAAAAATAAGAGTACAGACGCTCCACCATGCAGTTCTAGTAGTAGTACTACTCGTACTACTGCGCTTGGCTCTTCGCCTCTTCGTGAAGTCGAACAATGATCGTACTCCGCATGTTGGGTACTATAGTGTATGCCTCTGACAATCTGACACCGAATGGACTGATGCATGTCCACCGAGGGTAGGTTGCATTAGTCAAAAGACGTAAGCGAGCTTCACCTTGTCCTGCAAGCTTCTCCTCGTTCTGCGAGTTGACGGGACACACCAAAAAGTAGTGCTAGTCCATACTCCCTCCTTTCTGGTTAATATGACTTAATCTTTTTTGCGGGTAAATGAGAGAGCTTTATTCATATATAAGCATTCTTAGGACGATCAGCCAAGACACTAGTCGTTGGACTTCATAATACGCTCATTGCGCTCAATATATATATTTCCCGGTGTTTATACGGTCACTAGCTCACCCTGACTGAGTATGTGTGTGCATGCACGTGTAGGTTGAGCACTTGAGCGTGACCGTGTGTGTTCCATCGTGTGCTCGGACATGCATGCATTAGGGCATCACGCGCATTTTTGCGTCAATGTGTACGTGTGACTGTTGCATACACGTAGGGGGAGTACGTGTAGGGGCCACTAACGAGCAGTCAATTCACACAGTAAGTTAGTCGGAAGAAGCAACCATCATTTCACTCTTGAATGACATGTACGCAATATAAAATGGTTGATATGGAGAGAAAAAGAAAACCACTATATATACACTAGCAGGAGCCTAAGCTACAAGCCTGCTTGCTTAGGTTGCTCTCTTCACAAGCATAGAACGACGGGCCTGATCCCCAGCTGGGGGAAGGGAACAATGTTCTGCGTAGTCGGGGTCGACATCGGCAAGGGAGAAAACCCACAGTCGGTGCGTCCCAATCGGGGGTCACCGCGGTATGGGCCGATGCCGCGTCCCAACCGCCCTTCTAGCTACAGCCCGACGTCCCAGGTATAGTCCATCTTCCTTTTGGAGCTGGCTTGCTCCACTGCCGTAGCTCCATCTCCATGTCGATCTTTCTCTACTTCTACCGGCTTCTACTTGTGACGAGTTTATGTCTCATGAACTAGTGCCAGTACTATTATTCTAATCACACTTCTTCAATATCTTTGCCATCAGGGATGCTCAGGTCGATTTTAGTGGAACTGCACAAAAGCATCATATGATCCGAGGGTGCCAGCCGTCTTTCCTTCGACAGGTTCTACCTGGCCAGGAAATTAAATCATGTTTAGGGTTTAGGGTTTAAGTCGTAGTGACCCCATCAGTAGTTTTTCTTTCGTACACGCTCTCACAACTTTTTTCTTTAGTTGTGAAGTAAAGATTGGCTATGATCTGTGAATCATTGAGACGCATCAGCATGCGTGTTAGTTTTCCTTTGTATTTGATGGAATGTTGTAACGGGGCAACCTTGGAATAGGAATGAAAATGGAGTGGAAAGTTTCCGTTTTTCCGGAGAAAAAATGGAAACGGAGAGAAACCAACGTTTTGTTTCGTTGGATCGCGCCATCGAGCAAAACCAACATTTAAATCACGTCTGTCGTGTTCGTGTCTCACCCTCCTCCATGGCTCGACCCCACACTGTCGCTCGGCATGCCACTCACCGCAAACCGAGTAGTATATGATAACTTTCCTGCCTGCTTGTCGATGGACTGCGCCATGGAGTTCTAGCACTACTGGAAGAGATTGACGAGTTGGGAGAGGACAGCTAGCTGTAGCACGGACTCCCAAGAACTTTTTACATGCATGTTGTAGCCGGTTATTGCGACCTTTGAACGCGGAGCAGCCGCGTGCACCCGGAAGCAGCGCGGGCGACGCTCTCTCGGCCGGCGCGCCACTTCAATGCCGGCGCCAGTGAGAGGTCGCGTCCGCTTTGGCCGGGCATGAATGCAGCACTGACCATTTCGGGCGGGAAGCATGCGCGGGTGATGAAGAGGGTTCGGGTTGGTCAGGACCGGCCGTGGCAGCGGTCCGAAAATGCGCAAACAAGAGATGTTTTACGTTAATATTGCTGCGTAACAATGTAAATAATGTGCCAGTTGGACAAATATGATTGGAGATGGAGATGGATATGTAATTTTATGTAAACACGGATATGCATGTCTATGTCTATGTGTGTGTGCGCGACGACTCTCACGACCTGGAAGCGGGTGCGTGTTTTTGCTCGAGTTTTCTTTCTTGGTACGTTAGAAAATCAGTTTGTCTAATTCACATCTAGATGTTATTTAAGGATATCACATCTAAGCTCCCAAAAATATATAATGTACTCCCTCCGTCCAGGTGTGTAGGGCGTCTAAGAGAGTCCATTTTTTCCAAAAGTTTTAGTCGCATATAGGTAGTTAAACCAGCCTCGTTTTACAATCTCTTGTTCTAGCTCCCCATGCAGCCATTTTTAAATGTCGTGTTAATCAAAACTGATGACCCGCGGTATGTGTTAGGCCAATGCATGCACAATTAGTTAGTTGATTATTGGTCAGCCTGAGCGAAAAAATTGGAAGGCAATTAACTAGCGCGAGTATTGTTGCATGCATGCGCAACTCGTTGAGGAAGGGAAAGGTCAGGCAATAAATTGGCGTGTCTAGCGAGATTTACCAGCGAGAATTAAGGGCTAAACTTGCTCGGTAACTGGCTATTTTTGTGGTTTAAATTTTCACTTCGCCCATTCCACTCGCGCCTAGATCACGTTGCCCTTCCCTTTTTTTGAGGGAATCACGCTGCCCTTCCTTAGACGCCCTACACACCTGGACGGAGGGAGTAGCAACAAGAAACAAAAAAAACTAGGACAAAAAAAGTAGACCACAAACAGAGTGGACATCAACTTATATGTGACATAACTATGTCACATCTAGATGTGTCCTAGACAGACCCTTAAAAAATTGTCCGCCAGTTTTCATTTCTTTTTTCCGGGAACGCGCATATTCTATTTAAACCCACTGCTATGGAGAGATTTTTTTACTCCATTATAGCCTCTTGTTTGATAGAGTTTCTCGCGTCTCGCTCTCTCACCCTCTCCATATCAAAACAAGATGACAGTGTCCACTCTATCTCTCTCCTCACCGGTGGTGACAGATCCGGCCGAATCCCGTCGGCTGCGGGAGGTAAGGAGGTGCAACCTTGACATTGTCGCCGTCGGCGACGGAGGAAGCCGATGCACACCGTCCTCTCGGAGCCGGCGCTGGCGCGGACGAAGATCCTCTGCGCCCCTGTTCACTGCCGTCGTGTGGGCAGATCCCGCCCGCCCGCCTAAACGACATCTCGCCCACCTGAGGTATAACTTCTTGTACTGGTCCAGCTCCCCGGGTCGCTGCGTGCGGGTTTTCTTCTATGCGACTACTCCCCAGCTCCCCATGCATAGTAGTAGCTAGGGTTCGTCGGCTGGTCCAACGTCACCAACTAGTAGTACTATTATAGAGGAAATGCCACTCGAAATGTTCTCCTGATTTATGCCTCGGTGGAGGAATACATGTTGTTTCGAAAAAAGTACATGGTGGTTGTGCGGTCATTGTCCATATGGTGGTAGTACTATCACTGTTTAAATGAAGAAATGCTTTTTTTCTCGGTTATCCTGGTTTAGTTCCCATCAAGATAATTATGATGCTTCTGTTTGTAGGTGTACTTTTCACTAATTCTTATTGACAATTGAGATGTCGTTGCTAACCCTTTTTTATATTTTTGGCAACAGCAATGCGTGTCTCCATACACGTGCATGTCTTCCTAAATTTTAGTGGAACTACACAAAATTGGATGGCCATTGTTGTTCCGCCTCACTGTCCTCTGCCACGTGGTTCTTCCTTCCTCGAGCTTGATTACTGAGAAGAAACAGACCACAGTGAGGATTTGTCGAACTTCATAGGTGCCTCACCCAAACTTGATGCCAAATGGATGATGCATCACCACGATGACCTATCGATGCTCATGGTTCCACCTCATGGTTGCGTCGGCTGGTGAAGCTGAACAATTTTCAATGAAAAACAAGTTGTCTTCCATCAGTGCTCTTTGCTTGTTACACACAAAGATGATATCCTTCGTCAGTTCACCTTGGTTGCGTTGGGGACGCAGTCGTCTTTCATGTTGGTGCAATTTTATCACACAATTGGCTATGAACCAAATGTTTCCTCGAAGAAGGATCGACGTTGGTACTAAGAGCATAAGTTTTGTATTGATTTCTAAGCCTTCTCACAACTTTGTCTCCAGCTCCCCTGTAATTTTATTTGTCTAGCTATTAACTTTGATTTAAAAAATGGTGTGGACTAAAAACCCGGATGGACGTAGTAGCCCTCCATTTTTATTTACTCCGCATATTAGATTTGACTGAAGTCAAACTTTGTAATACTCTCAAACCTTTCCGATAATTGAAATTAAAATTCTTTATTTGTACACACTCTCACATGTTTCCGATAATTTGGCGCATGTGTGGTTGTTCACTTAAGGGAGGGTAGTGTACCACACGTGAAGGACAGGAAGTGCGACCAGGACACATGGGCGTGGATCGTTAGTTCATCCGAAGTAGTAGTACTAGTTTTCTTCACTGTACATTAAATAAAGAGTTTCATTTCGTACTTACACAATTTAAAACAATTGTTATGGAGAGAATAAGAAAACCACTCCACAATATATTAGTCGTATACATGAGAGTACTATATGGACGCAGCTTCATTGACTTAGTGCACCTGCCTTTGGGTTTATGACAGGTGGGCCCAAAATGTGGCTGGCTCACCTATCATACAGCCAAAAGCAGGTGCAGTGAAGGCACTGGAGCTCAGTTCGTACTACAGTAGTATATATATAAGCGGGAGCCTCAGCGCTTGTTTGCTAGGGTTTGCACTCTCCACACACTCGCTGCACTACATATATGTTACACGCTGGAGGCTCAGCGATCTAAACAAGACTGCATTGGCCTCTTGTCTCTCTCTCCCCCCTCACAGTTGGTGAAGGAGGCGTTCGTATCCCGTCGCACCAGGAAGGGGAGGAGGTGCATCGTTCACTCTATCGCCTTCGGCGAGGGAGGCAATCCACTGCCGGCTGGGCTGTTCTCTTTCACCCAGCGCCTATTCGGGAGGGCCACCGACCCCTTCTTCCTCGCTGTCGTACATAGTGTTGGCAGATCCGGCCTCCCGCCACACGCCTTGCCACACCCCGATGACCCTAAGGTATAAGTTTCTTTGAAACCGTCGTTGCTCTAGCTGCATGTGGATCTTTTTCAATCTGTAGTCGAATCTAGGTCTTGGTTCAAAGAGGAAAGAAGGGTGCGGTGGGCTAGAGCAAGAATCTAGGACGTGGTTCTATGAGGAAAGGAGGGGCGGAAAGTAGTATAGACTGGCTATCCAGCCGCTTTGTAGGTCGAAAAGGGAAAAAGGGGGTAACCCAGTACACACATCTGTAAGGAACCGATCTCTTTGTTGAAAAGGGAAAGAAACTGGGGGGTCGGGTGGTTTGTGCAGGACTAGATTTGCTGCCCTCACATAGGAAAAAGGTTCAAAGAGAACAAATATGGGACCAACGCATATAGGCTGCTTGGCTACATACTCTGCATCACCCATTTACACGTATGGACGCACATGGTGCTGGCATGTCCCATACAGCTATTTTGTTGTTGTTAATCTAAGAATGCCGCCAGAAAATTGAAGCAATGCCACTGTTAAAAGTAAATTACATTTTTTAACGAATGTTGTTTCAAGAGAATGTCTCTGTTAATATGAATCAATGCAACCATTTTAGAAATGCTACTATCCTACTTTGTTTTCCATCCAATATAAGTTAGTTGTTTCCCTTATACCTATTGTTGCTTACAGGGATATCAAAATTAAAGCTCGGTTTTATTCCGACTTCGATTTTAGTTGAACTGCACAAAAGGAGCCAATGTGTCCAAGGCAAACTGCTGCATTACTGGGTCCAGTTGGTCGTTCCACTTTGCAGAAAGAAGCAGTCACTGTTTGCGCTACATTACAGAAGGAATGACCGAGAAGCTTTACAGAGTATTATTAGACACTGGTGACATGACTAGTCTGCAGAGACCATTGGCAATTTAAGAAGCTACGACAGGACTCCATGATTATAGGCATTACATATTTTGAATGGGAAAAGCTTGTCAAAGTTTAATCATTGATGTTAGCAAGAAGACGTTAGTTTAATATATTGGAATTGGAAAACCTTGTCAAAATTTGCTCATTGATGTTAGCTAGAAGACATGCATTTGATATTTTTGAGTGGGACGCCCTTGCTGTGAGCAGTGTTGAGTGTTTTTTCCTATTCCTGTGTTCAGTTTAGAAGTAAATAGTTACTCTGCTGAGATATTCCTGTGTTAAGAGTTTGTTCTGAATATTGTCTATGTAATGCCGGGCCTTGTATTTGATTGCAAAGTTGAGCTTGGAATGTTGTGGCATGCGGCATCACGAGTTGTTCACTGTGCCTCCTGAGAATAATGCTTCGTATTGTTTTGCATGTTGATCTAATGCCAGTGATTTGCTTGTTAAGAAGATCATCATCTTTTGTTGTTTCCGTGCTTAAGAAGTTCATTGTCTGATGTTTCATTCATAGCATATACGACAAGTCGGGTAGGTTAGACGTGAAACCATATGATCTTCCGACCAACTCATGATATTAGGCCGTGATTGGATCGTTGTTTTCCAACCAAAACCGCTTGTAAAATTGACGCTTGTAAATTAAAGCAGATGGTCTCGGGCGAAGGCGCTTGGTTGGTCGATTTCGACTAGTAAAATATCGGAAGTACTTCACACACGATAAAAACGCTGAATGACACTCGGACAATTGCTAATCCAGCCGTTAGCTGTTGTTTCAGCCTTGCCTATGGATGGCATGATACGCACATCGTGCATGTATCGTCTAGTAATGTCGTTCATATAGCAGTGCTCGTAAAATATACACTGGTCTCTCAAATTACACGCGTAACCCACCGGTTTTACTTACAGACCTCGGGCCCTCGGTTTCATTACGCCTGTATTTTACGCGTTGTTTCTGGTGACGAGTAAATTACACTTGTGTATGTTAATACAGGTTTGAAATAAACCAGAGCTCCCAAGCGCGGCCTTACTGTTTTATGCCGTCTCAGTTTCTCGAAGGTGCTCATAGGTGTCCGATGATCCTGGCTTCCTGAATGAGCAGCGGGCGCTGTATCAGACCATTCGTAGGGCCCGCGAGGCCCTCTCCGTTGTCCTTCGAGTTGTTGCGCTCGCCGTGACGCCGAGCATTTTTATCATCGTCAACGAACATGAGGATTCAGGAGATGAGTTTATTTTGGCTGGATGACACTAGGGACCCACTAGGGCCATAGCCGTACGTACGCAAGTGCCTTCTTATTATGTACAACTATTTTTTTTGCTTTCTCCTAGTTTCCTGACATCACGGTCCCACACCATTGTCAACATATGTAGTCAATACAAACGAGAGAATTGCACAAGGTGCGGCTGACAGTTGGGACCAAGCAGCTCCAACAGTATTTGTGTTCTTGAGGCATGAGCACTACAGTGTTTTTCTTGGCGATGATTTCGTTGTTGTTCAGAGGAGAGCAGGGTATTAACTGGGCGGGCTGTGGCCTGTCTAGCCCAGGCCAGATATCTGAAGGAAATATGCCTTGGAGGCAATAATAAAGTTATTATTTATTTCCTTATTTCATGATAAATGTTTATTATTCATGCTAGAATTGTATTAACCGGAAACATAATACATGTGTGAATACATAGACAAACATAGTGTCACTAGTATGCCTCTACTTGACTAGCTCGTGAATCAAAGATGGTTAAGTTTCCTAGCCATGGACAAAAGAGTTGTCATTTGATTAACGGGATCACATCAATAGGAGAATGATGTGATTGACTTGACCCATTCCGTTAGCTTAGCACACGATCGTTTAGAATGTTGCTACTGCTTTCTTCATGACTTATACATGTTCCTGTGACTATGAGATTATGCAACTCCCGTTTACCAGAGGAACAGTTTGTGTGCTACCAAACATCACAACGTAACTGGGTGATTATAAAGGTGCTCTACAGGTGTCTCCGAAGGTACATGTTGGGTTGGCATATTTCAAGATTAGGTTTTGTCACTCCGATTGTCGGAGAGGTATCTCTGGGCCCTCTCGGTAATACACATCACTTAAAGCCTTGCAAGCATTGCAACTAATGAGTTAGTTGTGGGATGATGTATTACGGAATGAGTAAAGAGACTTGCCGGTAACGATATTGAACTAGGTATTGGATACCGACGATCGAATCTCGGGCAAGTAACATACCGATGACAAAGGGAACAACGTATGTTGTTATGCGGTTTGACCGATAAAGATCTTCGTAGAATATGTAGGAGCCAATATGAACATCCAGGTTCCACTATTGGTTATTGACCGGAAACAGTTCTAGGTCATGTCTACATAGTTCTCGAACCCGTAGGGTCCGCACTCTTAAGGTTTCGATGACAGTTATATTATGAGTTTATGAGTTTTGATGTACCGAAGGAGTTCGGAGTCCCGGATGAGATCGGGGACATGACGAGGAGTCTCGAAATGGTCGAGATGTAAAGATCGATATATTGGACAACTATATTCGGAGTTTGGAAAGGTTCCGAGTGATTCGGGTATTTTTTGGAGTACCGGGGAGTTACGGGAATACGGGGAAGAAGTATATGGGCCTTATTGAGCTTTAGGGGAGAGGGAGAGGCAGGCCGCGCCCCCCCATTGACTAGTCCGAATTGGACTAGGGGGAGGGCCGGTGCCCCCTCCTTTCTTCTCTTCCCTCTTCCCCTTCCTTGTCTCCTACTCCTACTACTTGGAAGGACACCTAGTTGGACTAGGAAAAGGGGAATCCTACTCCCGGTGGGAGTAGGACTCCCCTAGGGCGCGCCATAGAGAGGTCCGGCCCTCCCCTCCTCCACTCCTTTATATACGGGGGCAGGGGGCACCTCATGGACACACAAGTTGATCTACGGATCGTTCCTTAGCCGTGTGCGGTGCCCCCCTCCACCATATTCCACCTCGGTCATATCGTCGCAGAGTTTAGGCGAAGCCCTGCGCCGGTAGAACATCATCATCGTCACCACGCCGTCGTGCTGACGGAACTCATCCCCGACGCTTAGCTGGATTGGAGCCCGGGGAACGTCATCGAGCTGAACGTGTGCTGAACACGGAGGTGCCGTACGTTCGGTGCTTGGATTGGTCGATTCGTGAAGATGTACGACTACATCAACCGCGTTGTCATAACGCTTCCGCTTAACGGTCTACAAGGGTACATAGACAATACTCTCCCCTCTCGTTGCTATACCATCACCATGATCTTGCGTGTGCGTAGGAATTTTTTTTTTTGAAATTACTACGTTCCTCAACAGTGGTATCAGAGCCTAGGTTTTATGCGTTGATGTTATATGCACGAGTAGAACACAAGTGAGTTGTGGGCGATACAAGTCATACTTCTTACCAGCATGTCATACTTTGGTTCAGCGGTATTGTTGGATGAAGCGGCCCGGACCGACATTACGTGTACGCTTACGCGAGACTGGTTTTACCGCCGTGCTTTGCACACAGGTGACTAGCGGGTGTCTATTTCTCCAACTTTAGTTGAACCGAGTGTGGCTACGCCCGGTCCTTGCGAAGGTTAAAACAACACCAACTTGACGAACTATCGTTGTGGTTTTGATGTGTAGGTAAGAACGGTTCTTGCTCAGCCCGTAGCAGCCACGTAAAGCTTGCAACAACAAAGTAGAGGACGTCTAACTTGTTTTTGCAGGGCGTGTTGTGATGTGATATGGTCAAGACGTGATGAGATATAAGTTGTTGTATGAGATGATCATGTTTTGTTGAAGTTATCGGCAACTGGCAGAAGCCCTATGGTTGTCTCTTTGTTACATAAGATGCAAGTGCCAAATAATTGCTTTACTTTATCGCTGTGCGATAGCAATAGTTGCAAGAGCAATAGTTGGCGAGACGACCATGTGATGACACATGGATATAGATCAAGATGATGAAGATCATGGTGTCGTGCCGGTGACGATAGAGATCATGATAGTACTTTGGAGGAGATCAAAGGCGCAAGATGATCATGGCCATATCATGTCACATATTTTGATTGCATATGATGTTTATCTGTTATACATCTTATTCTGTTTTTTTGACGGTAGCATTTTAAGATGATCTCTCACTAATTATCAAGAAGTGTTCTCCCTGAGTACGCACCGTTGCGAAAGTTCTTCGTGCTGAGACACCACGTGATGATCGGGTGTGATAGGCTCTACGTTCAAATACAACGGGTGCAAAATAGTTGCACACGCGGAATACTCAGGTTAAACTTGACGAGCCTAGCATATACAGATATGGCCTCGGAACACGGAGACCGAAAGGTTGAACGTGAATCATATAGTAGACATGATCAACATAGTGATGTTCACCATTGAAAACTACTCCATCTCACGTGATGATCGGACATGGTTTAGTTGATTTGGATCACGTGATCACTTAGATGACTAGAGAGATGTCTGTCTAAGTGGGAGTTCTTAAGTAATATGATTAATTAAACTTAAATTTATCATGAACTTAGTCCTGGTAGTATTTTGCAAATTATGTTGTAGATCAATAGCTTGCGTTGTTGCTTTCATATGTTTATTTTGACATGTTCCTAGAGAAAATTGTGTTGAAAGATGTTAGTAGCAATGATGCGGATTGGATCCGTGATCTGAGGTTTATCCTCATTGCTGCACAGAAGAATTATGTCCTTAATGCACCGCTAGGTGACAGACCTATTGCAGGAGCAGATGCAGACGTTATGAACGTTTGGCTAGCTCAATATGATGACTACTTGATAGTTTAGTGCACCATGCTTAACGGCTTAGAATCGGGACTTCAAAGATGTTTTGAACGTCATGGACCATATGAGATGTTCTAGGAATTGAAGTTAATATTTCAAGCAAATACCCGAGTTGAGAGATATGAAGTCTCCAACAAGTTCTATAGCTAAAAGATGGAGGAGAATCGCTCAACTAGTGAGCATCTGCTCAGAATGTCTGGGTACTTCAATCACTTGAATCAAGTGGGAGTTAATCTTCCAGATAAGATAGTGATTTACAGAATTCTCTAGTCACCATCACTGAGTTACTAGAACTTCGTGATGAACTATAGTATGCAAGGGATGACAAAAACGATTCCCGAGCTCTTCGTGACATTAAAATCGACGAAGGTAGAAATCAAGAAAGAGCATCAAGTGTTGATGATTGACAAGACCACTAGTTTCAAGAAAAGGGCAAAGGGAAAGAAAGGGAAACTTCAAGAAGAATGGCAAACAAGTTGTCACTCCCGTGAAGAAGCCCAAAGCTGGACCAAAGCCTGAAACTAATTGCTTACACTGCAAAGGAAATGGTCACTGGAAGCGGAAATGCCCTGAATATTTGGTGGATAAGAAGGATGGCAAAGTGAACAATGGTATATTTGATATACAGGTTATTGATGTGTGCCTTACTAGTGTTTATAGTAGCCCCTGAGTATTTGATACTTGTTCCGTTGCTAAGATTAGTAACTTGAAACAGGAGTTACAGAATAAACAGAGACTAGTTAAGGGGAAGTGGCGACGAGTGTTGGAAGTAGTTCCAAGATTGATATGATCATCATCACACACTCCCTATACTTTCGGGATTAGTGTTAAACCTAAATAAATGTCATTTGGCGTTTGCGTTGAGCATGAATATGATTTGATCATGTTTATTGCAATATGGTTATTCATTTAAAGTCAGAGAATAATTGTTGTTCTGTTTACATGAATAAAACCTTCGATGGTCATACACCCAATGAAAATAGTTTGTTGGATCTCGATCGTAGTGATACACATATACATAATATTGATATGCCAAAAGATGCAAAGTTGATAATGATAGTGCAACTTATTTGTGGCACTGCCGTTTGTGTCATAGCGGTGTAAAGCGCATGAAGAAACTCCATAAAGATGGATTATCGGAATCACTTGGTTATGAATCATTTGATGCTTGCGAACCGTGCCTTTTTGGCAAGATGACTAAAACTCCGTTCTCCGGAACAATGGAACGGGATACTGACTTATTGGAAAGAATACGTATCGATGTATGCAATCCAATGAGTGTTGATGCTCGTGGCAAGTGTCGTTATTTTCTGACCTTCACAAAATGATTTGAGCAGATATGGGTATATCTACTTGATGAAACATAAATCTGAAATAATTGAAAGGTTCAAAGGATTTCAGAGTGATGTGGAAAAATCATCGTAACAAGAAAATAAAGTTTCTGCAATCTGATCGCGAAGACGAATATTTGAGTTACGAGTTTGGTCTTCAATTAAAAATGTGGAATAGTTTCACAGCTCACGCCACCTGGAACACCACAATGTTATGGTGTGTCCGAACGTTATAACCGCACTTTATTGGATATGGTGCAATCTATGATGTCTCTTACTGATTTACCACTATTGTTTTGAGGTTATGTATTAGAGACAGCTACATTCACGTTAAAAAGGGCACCATCTAAATCCGTTGAGATGACACCATATGAACTGTGGTTTAGCAAGAAACCCAAGTTGTCGTTTCTTAAATTTTGGGGCTGCGATGCTTATGTGAAAAAGTTTCAACCTGATAAGCTCGAACCCAAATCGGAGAAGTGCATCTTCATAGAATACCCAAAGGAAACTATTGGGTACACGTTCTATCACAGATCCGAAAGGCAAGTTATTCGTTGCTAAGATGGATCCTTTCTAGAGAAGAAGTTTCTCTCGAAAGAAGTGAGTGGGAGGAAAGTAGAACTTCATGAGGTAATTGTACCTTCTCCCTTATTGGAAAGTAGTTCATCACAGAAATCAGTTCCAGTGATTCCTACACCAATTAGTGAGGAAGTTAATGATGATGATCATGAAACTTCAGATCAAGTTGCTACCAAACCTTGTAGGTCTTCCAGAGTAAGATCCGCACCAGAGTGGTACGGTAATCATGTTCTGGAAGTCATGTTACTAGACCATGATGAACCTACGAACTATGAGGAAGCGATGATGAGCCCAAATTCCACGAAATGGCTTGAGGCCATAAAAATCTGAGATATGATCCATGTATGAGAACAAAGTATGGACTTTGATTGACTTGCTCGATGATCAGCAAGCCATGTTAAATAAATGGATCTTCAAGAAGAAGACGGACACTGATAGTAGTGTTACTATCTACTAAGCTCGACTTGTTGCGAAAGGTTTTCAACAAGTTTAAGGTGTTGAATACGATGAGATTTTCTCACTTGTATCAAAGCATAAGTCTGTCTGAATCATGTTAGCAATTGCCAGATTTTATGAAATCTGGCAAATGGATGTCAAAACTGCATTCCTTAATGGATTTATTAAAGAAGAGTTGCATATGATGCAACCAGAAAGTTTTAGTCAATCCTAAAGATGCTAACAAAGTGTGCAAGCTCCAGCAATCCATCAATGGACTGGTGCAAGCATCTCGGAGTTGGAATATACGCTTTGATGAGTTGATCAAAGCATATAGTTTTAATACAGACTTGCGGTGAAGCCTGTATTTACAAGAAAGTGAGTGGGAGCACTACAACATTCCTGATAAGTATATGTGAATGACATATTGTTGATCAGAAATAATGTAGAATTTTTCTGGAAAGTATAAAGGAGTGTTTGAAAGGAGTTTTTCAAAGAAAGACCTTGGTGAAGCTGCTTACACATTAAGCATCAAGATCTATAGAGATAGATCAAGACGCTTGATAAGATTTTTTCAATAAGTACATACCTTGACAAGATTTTGAAGTAGTTCAAAATGGAACAGTCAAAGAAAGAGTTCTTGCCTGTGTTGCAAGGTGTGAAGTTGAGTAAGACTCAAAACCCGACCATGGCAGAAAATAGAAAAGAATGAACAGTCATTCCCTATGCCTCAGTCATAGGTTCTATAAAGTATGCTATGTTGTGTACTAGACCTATTGTATACCTTGCTCTGAGTTTGGCAAAGGAATACAATTTTGATCTAAAAGTAGATCACTAGAACAACGGTCAAGAATATCCTTAGTGAGGACTAAGGAGATGTTTCTCGATTATGGAGGTGATAAAAGAGCCAGTCGTAAAAAGTTACAACGACGCAAGCTTTTACACCAATCCAGATGACTCTAAGTCTCAATCTGGATACATATTGAAAGTGGGAGCAATTAGCTAGAGTAGCTCCGTGCAGAGCATTGTGGACATAGAATATTTGCAAAATACATACGGCTCTGAATGTGACAGACCCGTTGACTAAACTTCTCTCATGAGCAAAACATGATCATACCTTAGTACTCTTTGGGTGTTAATCACATAGCCATGTGAACTAGATTATTGACTCTAGTAAACCCTTTGGGCGTTGATCACATGACGATGTTAACTATGGGTATTAATCACATACAGATGTGAATATTGGTGTTAAATCACATGGTGATGTGAACTAGATTATTGACTCTAGTGCAAGTGGGAGACTGAAGGAAATATGCCCTAGAGGCAATAATAAAGTTATTATTTATTTCCTTATTTCATGATAAATGTTTATTATTCATGCTAGAATTGTATTAACCGGAAACATAATACATGTGTGAATACATAGACAAACATAGTGTCACTAGTATGCCTCTACTTGACTAGCTCGTGAATCAAAGATGGTTAAGTTTCCTAGCCATGGACAAAAGAGTTGTCATTTGATTAACGGGATCACATCATTAGGAGAATGATGTGATTGACTTGACCCATTCCGTTAGCTTAGCACACGATTGTTTAGTATGTTGCTACTGCTTTCTTCATGACTTATACATGTTCCTGTGACTATGAGATTATGCAACTCCCGTTTACCAGAGGAACACTTTGTGTGCTACCAAATGTCACAACGTAACTGGGTGATTATAAAGGTGCTCTACAGGTGTCTCCGAAGGTACATGTTGGGTTGGCATATTTCGAGATTAGGTTTTGTCACTCCGATTGTCGGAGAGGTATCTCTGGGCCCTCTCGGTAATACACATCACTTAAAGCCTTGCAAGCATTGCAACTAATGAGTTAGTTGTGGGATGATGTATTACGGAATGAGTAAAGAGACTTGCCGGTAACGAGATTGAACTAGGTATTGGATACCGATGATCGAATCTCGGGCAAGTAACATACCGATGACAAAGGGAACAACGTATGTTGTTATGCGGTTTGACCGATAAAGATCTTCGTAGAATATGTAGGAGCCAATATGAACATCCAGGTTCCACTATTGGTTATTGACCGGAAACAGTTCTAGGTCATGTCTACATAGTTCTCAAACCCGTAGGGTCCGCACGCTTAAGGTTTCGATGACAGTTATATTATGAGTTTATGAGTTTTGATGTACCGAAGGAGTTCGGGGTCCCGGATGAGATCGGGGACATGACGAGGAGTCTCGAAATGGTCGAGGCGTAAAGATCGATATATTGGACGACTATATTCGGAGTTCGGAAAGGTTCCGAGTGATTCGGGTATTTTTCGGAGTACCGGGGAGTTACGGGAATACCGGGAAGAAGTATATGGGCCTTATTGGGCTTTAGGGGAGAGGGAGAGGCAGGCCGCGCCCCCCCCCCATTGACTAGTCCGAATTGGACTAGGGGGAGGGGCGGCGCCCCCTCCTTCCTTCTCTTCCCTCTTCCCCTTCCTTGTCTCCTACTCCTACTACTTGGAAGGACACCTAGTTGGACTAGGAAAAGGGGAATCCTACTCCCGGTGGGAGTAGGACTCCCCTAGGGCGCGCCATAGAGAGGGCCGTCCCTCCCCTCCTCCACTCCTTTATATACGGGGGCAGGGGGCACCTCATGGACACACAAGTTGATCTACGGATCGTTCCTTAGCCGTGTGCGGTGCCCCCCTCCACCATATTCCACCTCGGTCATATCGTCGCAGAGTTTAGGCGAAGCCCTGCGCCGGTAGAACATCATCATCGTCACCACGCCGTCGTGCTGACGGAACTCATCCCCGACGCTTAGCTGGATTGGAGCCCGGGGAACGTCATCGAGCTGAACGTGTGCTGAACACGGAGGTGCCGTACGTTCGGTGCTTGGATCGGTCGATTCGTGAAGACGTACGACTACATCAACCGCGTTGTCATAACGCTTCCGCTTAACGGTCTACGAGGGTACGTAGACAATACTCTCTCCTCTCGTTGCTATACCATCACCATGATCTTGCGTGTGCGTAGGAATTTTTTTTGAAATTACTACATTCCCCAACAATATCCAGCCCAGATACTAATTTTTTCCAGATGAAAATGGCTAGCCCAGCTATACGTCTTTTTGAGGAATACCCAGGCAAGGTCAACTTGTTATTCTCCGCCCCACTGGGCTGCAAATCTTTCCTAGGAGGGATCCATTAGGCTTAACAGGAAAATGGGCTTTAAAAAAATAAATGGGATGTAATTATAAAAACTGAGCAGTACCTATAAAAAATGCACCAAACACGAAATTAGTTTATAAAATATTATTTATGAATTTTGAAAATCTTAAATTTTCATTGTTGCGCGCACAATGTTTTGTTGGATTTTTACGTAATACAAATTTATATTTGTACATTCTTACAAAACGCAAATGGGCTATAAGTTCTCTGCCACACACTTGTGGGCCTACTAAGTGATGCGTCCCCTAAAAAAATAAGTTGACGCGTATGCAAGGCTTTGTCAACTTATTATAGTCAACACATGGTTCTAGCAGCAGTAGCCATTGGATGTCTATACAACGGATGTCGTGCTTCTTCTTCAATCTCGGATATTCTTATCTTCGGCCGCCCAAAAAATGATTCCTCCCCCTGACATCTGGGGCGCACCGTTTCGGAGGCTGACCTGTGGGCCTACTAAGTTGGAGCGTACCAAGGGGCTTTGTCAACTTAGTCAATAATAAACGATTCTAGCTTTAGTGACCGTACGATATCCATCCAATGGTTGTAGTGCTTCTGCAACCTCTGGTCTTCTTGGTCCAGCCGCCCAAAGCAGCGCCGGTCGTGCCGCCTGCTCCTGCCTCCCGTGGCCGGCTGTGCTGGCGCGGAGGCCTCACCGCCCTCATACTACTTCCACCGCTGGCCAGGCCATCCCTCCACTCACCCACACCCCATGTTATTCTGCGGCGATGGCAGCCTCACACCACAGCCGAACCAGTGAACCCTCGTACTCCTCTCCGTGCGGGCTTCCACTACTACGTCTTCCCCGGCTCCGCGTCGTCCCCTTCCTAGGCCTCGCTGTCGTGCACCGCCCTGGTGCTCTCGGTGCGGCATGGTCAACATGGGTAACGACCGACTTCCATCAGAAGAGTATTGTACGTGGAGAGGCTAACAGCTGGGTCCACGGCGGCCGCAAGGAAGTGCCTCCTTATTACGCGCAAAATAATATTCCTCCACCTGACAGCAGGCACCCACCAAACGGGCCACCTTATTTCGCGAAAAAATGTTTCCCCCCCTGACTGCTGGGACCCACCAGCTACATCTTCGCACGCAAGGAAGTGTGTCCGGGCAAAAAAAACATTCGCCCCCCTGACTTCTAGGACCCACCAGCTACATCTTCCCAGGCAAGGAAGTGCATGACAGTCGGGACCCACCTGGTCCAAGCGTACATAGTGTTGTCATTCTGGTCGCGAACGTGTACGTACATATATATTGGTGGATGTAGAGGGGCGCACGTGTCGTAGTAGAGGCGCACGTAGCATGTACACGTACGTACAACGGCCAGGGTGCAAGAAAGAAAATACGGCCACGTATGTGTACATACGGGGGGTCTCGAACGCCTACTCGCGCATATATACGTACGGCCAGGGCTCGTGTACATTGGCTGGGTTGGAACGGAGAAACATCGTCGTCGTCGTGTTCATGGGGAGGCAACGAAATGCGTCGTGTTCATCGGGAGGCAACGGAATGCGTGGTCGTGTTCATCAGGAGGGCTTGGACGGAACGGGCGATGGAAACGAGGCCTGGCGTACCGCAAAACGGAGGAAACGGCCTTGTGTTCCACCGGCCACGTTCGAAACGGGATCCTGTTCATCGGGAGGGGTCTGGCGTACCGCAAAACGGAGGAAACGGACCTCCTACGGTCGAAACAGGGGTCCTGTTGATCGGGAGGGGTGTGGTGTACCGCAAAACGGAGGAAACGGACCTCCTAAGGTCAAAACGCGGGTCCTGTTGATCGGGAGGGGTGTGGCATACTGCAAAATGGAGGAAACGGACCTCCTACGGTTGAAACGGGGGTCCTGTTGATCGGGAGGGGTGTGGCGTACCGCAAAACGGACGAAACGGACCTCCTACGGTCGAAACGGGGGTCCTGTTGATCAGGAGGGGTCTGGCATACCGCAAAACGGACGAAACGGACCTCCTACGGTCGAAATGGGGGTCTTGTTCATCGGGAGGGGTGTGGCATACCGCAAAACGAGACTCTACGGGATACTGTTCATCTCCACCGTCGACCTCCTCCAGCCTCCACGGGCTACTATCGACCTCCTCCAGCCTCCACGGGCTCGTGTTCATCCAGCCTCCACCACACGCTACTCCACCGGCTACTGTTCAAACACCCCTACGCCGTCTACTGTTCATCCAGCCCTCCACCGTTTACTGTTCATCCAACCCTCCACACCACGGGGTCCTGTTCAACCACCCCTTCACGGGCACCCCTCCATCGTCTATTGTTCATCCAGCCCTCCACACCATGGGGTCCTGTTCATCCAGAGGCAACGCCACCACTCACTGTTCATCCAACAACCCCCCCCCCCCCCCCCGCGCGCAACGCTCACTGCTCATCCCAGAGGCAGCATCGATCGACTTTAGTTAGCAGCTGTAGCGAAGGAATCGCTCGATCGGGTTCAGTTAACAGCCATCGATCGATCGCTCGGGTTCAGTAACGCGTAGCCTGCAGTGCAATCACTCGGGTTCTGTTAGAGCCCAACGCCTCGCTCGGGTTCAGTTAGAGCCAAC
The DNA here is from genome assembly GCF_018294505.1 of Triticum aestivum. NCBI lineage: Eukaryota > Viridiplantae > Streptophyta > Magnoliopsida > Poales > Poaceae > Triticum > Triticum aestivum. The sequence continues at coordinate 21,518,298 of NC_057807.1, read as the reverse complement.
GCCTCGCACACACGCGCGTACGTGTACGAGAGAATTGCGCATCGCTCGGCCCCCGACCTCCCACCGTAACCGGCAACTCCCCGAAATTTTCCTCCCCCTCGCTTCTACCATGGTTTTTTCCGTCATGGACGGCCCAAAGAATGTCATGCAGCTGCATCTCCGGCCCGCCCAGGACGAAAAACCCATTTTATGTCATGATTTTTTGTCATAGAAGTAGGAGCCCACCACATCTATGATGATACCGGGTTTTGTCACAATTATCGTCATAGAAGTGTCATATGTATGACAGAAAAAAATTTGTTCGGCCCAAAATGTCACGGATGTGTCTTTTTTTTGTAGTGTAGGGTTACACAGAGTCGGTTACAGAGAAGGAGATCTATCATCCGGATTGCCAAGCTTGCCTTCCACGCAAAGGAGAGTCCCATCCGGACACGGGACGGAGTCTTCAATCTTGTATCTTCATAGTCCAACAGTCTGGCCAAAGTATATAGTCCGGCTGTCCGGATACCCCCTTATCCAGGACTCCCTCAGGCACCGCCGGCGCGGGAGGAGGAAGTGCCACTACGGCCGCAGCCACGGGCTCGAGACCGCTCGTGGCGGTGTGGATCCGTGCTGGGGATTGATGACCCACAAGTGTAGGGGATCTATCGTAGTCCATTCGATAAGTAAGAGTGTAGAACCCAACAAGGAGCAGAAGGAAATGACACCGGTTTTCAGTAAGGTATTCTCTGCAAGCACTGAAATTGTAGGTAACAGATAGTTTTGTGATAAGATAATTTGTAACGGGTAACAAGCAATGAAAGTAAATAAGGTGCAGCAAGGTGGCCCAATCCTTTTTGTAGCAAAGGACAAGCTTGCACAAGTTCTTATATAGAGAAAAGCGCTCCCGAGGACACATGGGAATTATCGTCAAGCTAGTTTTCATCATGCTCATATGATCCGTGTTCGTTACTTTGATAATTTGATATGTGGGTGGACTGGTGCTTGGGTACTGCCCTTTCTTGGACAAGCATCCCACTTATGATTAACCCCTATTGCAAGCATCCGCAACTACAAAAGAAGTATTAAGGTAAACCTAACCATAGCATGAAACAAGTGGATCCAATTCAGCCCCTTACGAAGCAACGCATAAACTAGGGTTTAAGCTTCTGTCACTCTAGCAACCCATCATCTACTTATTACATCCCAATGCCTTCCTCTAGGCCCAAATAGTGGTGATGTGTCATGTAGTCGACGTTCACATAACACCACTAGAGGAGAGACAACATACATCTCATCAAAATATCGAACGAATACCAAATTCACATGACTACTAATAGCAAGACTTCACCCATGTCCTCAGGAACAAACGTAACTACTCACAAAGCATATTCATGTTCATAATCCGAGGAGTATTAATATGCATTAAGGATCTAAACATATGATCTTCCACCAAATAAACCAACTAGCATCAACTACAAGGAGTAATCAACACTACGAGCAACCCACACGTACCAATCTGAGGTTTTGGTACAAAGATTGGATACAAGATATGAACTAGGGTTTGAGAGGAGATGGTGCTGGCGAAGATGTTGATGGAGATTGACCCCCTCCCGATGAGAGGATCATTGGTGATGATTTCCCCCTCCCAGAGGGAAGTTTCCCCGGCAGAACAGCTCCGTCGGAGCCCTAGATTGGTTCCGCCAAGGTGGCGGCGGAGCTTCGTCCGATAAGCTTACTTATGATTTTTTCCAGGGTAAGAGACTTCATATAGCAGAAGATGGGCACCGGAGGGCTGCCAGGTGGCCCACGAGGCAGGGGGCGTGCCCCCACCCTCGTGGGTGGTGGGTGGCCCCCCTCAGGTATTTCTTCCACTGAATATTTTTTATTAATTCCCAAAATGACTTTCGTGGAGTTTCAGGACTTTTGGAGCTGTGCAGAATAGGTCTCCAATATTTGCTCCTTTTCCAGCCCAGAATCCCAGCTGTCGGCATTCTCCCTCTTCATGTAAACCTTGTAAAATAAGAGAGAATAGCCATAAGTATTGTGACATAACGTGTAATAACAGCCCATAACGCAATAAATATCGATATAAAAGCATGATGCAGAATGGACGTATCAACTCCCCAAAGCTTAGACCTCGCTTGTCCTCAAGCGGAAGCCGATATCGAAAATAGGTCCACATGTTTAGAGATAGAGGTATCGATAAAAATAAAATACAGACATGAGGGCATCATGATCATTCTTATAACAGCAACATATATATATATATATATATATATATATATTGTCATATGATTTCTTATGCTCAAGTAACAATCTATTCACAATGTCAAGTATGATTCAGAAACCTCATTAAGAACTAACAAACTATAATCTCAGTCATTGAAGCAATTGCAATTTATCATAACATCAGAAAGAGTCAATAATGGAGCTTTTCAGCAAGTCCACATACTCAACTATCATTTAGTCTTTCACAATTGCTAACACTCACGCAATACTTATGGTTATGGAGTTTTAATCAAACATAGAGAAAGATAGGGGCTTATAGTGTTGCCTCCCAACCTTTTACCTCATGGGTAATGTCAACAATAATAGTTCATGCTAACTTACATCCAATTGGATATATATATCAGGATCTTTCCAACACGAGGTGCTTTCCAAAGGATAAAATGTAAAAAGGAAAGGTGAAGATCACCTTCACTCTTGCATAATGTAAAAGATAGGCCCTTCGCAGGGGGAAGCAGAGGTTGCCATGTGCTTTTAGGGTTGGATGCATGAAATCTTAATGCAAAAGAACGTCACTTTATATTGCCACTTGTGATATGAACCTTTATTATGCAGTTCGTCGCTTTTATTACTTTCATATCACAAGATCGTATAAAGCTTATTTTCTCCACACTAATAAGTCATACATATTTAGAGAGCAATTTTTATTGCATGCAACATGACAACTTACTTGAAGGATCTTACTCAATCCATAGGTAGGTATGGTGGACTCTCATGTCAAATCTGGGTTTAAGGATATTTGGAAGCACAAGTAGTATCTCTACTTGGTGCAAGGAATTTGGCTAGCATGAGGGGGAAAGGCAAGCTCAACATGTTGGACGATCCATGACAATATACTTTAACTAAGATGTGAGAAAACATAACCCATTATGTTGTCTTCCTTGTCCAACGTCAACTCTTTAGCATGTCATACTTTAATGAGTGCACACAATCAAAAAAGATGTCCAAGATAGTGTATTTATATGTGAGAACCTCTCTTTCTTTATTACCTCCTATTAATTGCGACGATGACCAAAACTAGGTTTGCCAACTCTCAACAACTTTTAATCATCATACTCTCTATATGTGAAGTCATTACTATCCATAAGATCAATATGGTCACTTTTATTTCTTTTATTCTTTTATTCCCTCAAGATCATAGCAAGAAAGCAAAGCGCTTGACTCAACACTAATCTTTATTATATATAGCTCACGGACTCAATTACATAGAGGGATCACAAAGCAAAACTCAAAACTAATTCATACCAAAACTTTATTCTACTAGATCAAGATATTACCAAAAAGGATCGAACTAAGTAAAACGGTAAAGATAGGAGTGTGATAGTGATACGATACCGGGGCAACTCCCCCAAGCTTGGTAGTTGCCAAGGGGAGTGCCCATACCCAGGTGTTATGTCTCCTTTGCTGGTGAAGAAGGTGGTGATGATGATGGATAGTCGCACATCGAGCATAGGAGCTCTTCCAATTTGCGGATAATGCCCTTGAGTGCGATGATATGATCCTTCAATAAAATATTTTCCTGTGTGAGATACTTATTTTGTATGCGAGCTAACTCAATCATCTTGAAAGCTTCAGTCTCAGTTGGGGTAAAGGGGTTAGGAAGAGGTTGAAGGATGTTTTCTTCTTCTGTCGCAAGAGCTTGATCCTCCATGGCCTTCTTGATCCCATCATCCTTGTTAATCTCCCCAGGTTCTTCTCTCTTCAGCTCTATCTTCAATAGCCAAGCATCCTTGTCTTCATTGTTGGAGGAGGGTGACGTCATGATGCATGGCCTTGACAAATTTGACAGAAAACAACTCGAAACAAAGACAGAAGATTTTTGTGTGATATGGTGGTCAAAACCTTCGGGGGATTATATAATGAATTTTTACCGACTGAAAGAAGTATTGTGCACGAAAACGGAGTCCGGAGAGCACACGAGGTGCCCACGAGGCAGGGGGCGCGCCCTCCACCCTCGTGGATGCCTGTGTCCTTCCCGGACTACTTCTTATTTTCCTATTTTCTTAAATATTCCAAAACGGGAAAAATTGCTATTAGAACTGTCTTGGAGTCGGTTTACTTACCGTACCACATACCTATTCCTTTTTGGAGTCTGAAACATTCTGGAAAGTGTCCCTTATGTATTCCTCCGGGGTTACGGTTTCAATAATATTAGTTTCAACATTTATAGGATTACCTAAGATATAATGTTTGATTCTTTGACCGTTCACCACCTTCGGATTTGTGCCTTCGAAGTTGTTGATTTTTATGGCACCAGAACGATGGACCTCCTAGATAACGTAAGGGCCTTCCCATTTAGAGAGAAGTTTTCCTGCAAAATTTTTTAAACGAGAGTTGAATAGCAACACATAATCACCTACGTTAAACTCATGCTTTTGTATCCTTTTGTCATGCCATCTTTTAACTTTTTCTTTGAACAATTTGGCATTCTCGTAGGCCTGGGTTCTCCATTCATTATGTGAGATTATGTCAAATAACTTATTCTCTCCGGCAAGTTTGAAATCATAATTGAGCTCTTTAATGGCCCAATATGCCTTATGTTCTAGTTCGAGAGGTAAGTGACATGCTTTTCCATAAACCATTTTATATGGAGACATACCCATAGGATTCTTATATGCAGTTCTATAAGCCCATAATGCATCATCAAGTTTCTTGGACCAATTCTTTCTAGACCTATTAACAATCTTTTGCAAAATTAATTTGCGTTCTCTATTACTCAATTCTACTTGACCACTAGTGTGTGGGTGATATGGAGATGCAATTCTATGATTAATATCATACTTAGCAAGCATTTTACAAAAAGCACCATGAATAAAATGTGAACCACCATCAGTCATTAAGTATCTAGGGACTCCAAACCTCGGAAAAATAACTTCTTTAAGCATCTTAATAGAGGTGTTATGATCAGTACTACTAGTTGGAATAGCTTCTACCCACTTAGTAACGTAATCAACAACAACTAAAATATGTGTATACCCATTAGAGGCAGGAAACGGTCCCATATAATCAAAGCCCCAAACATCAAATGGTTCAATAACAAGAGAATAATTCATAGGCATTTCTTGACGTCTACTAATATTACCAATTCTTTGACATTCATCACAAGACAAGACAAACTTACGTGCATCTTTGAAGAGAGTAGGCCAATAAAAACCGGATTGCAATACCTTATGTGCAGTTCTATCTCCAGCGTGGTGTCCTCCATATGCCTCGAAGTGACACTTGCGTAGGATCTGTTCCTGTTCATGCTCAGGTACACAACATGTAATAACACCATCTACTCCTTTATAAAGGTGCGGGTCATCCCAGAAGTAATGTCTTAAATCATAGACGAACTTTTTCTTTTGCTGGTATGCGAAACTAGGTGCTATGAATTGAGCAACAATGTAATTAGCATAATCAGCATGCCATGGAGCAGTACCAGAAGCATTTATGACAGCTAATTGTTCATCAGGAAAGCTATCATTTATAGGTAGTGGGTCATCAAGAACATTCTCTAACCTAGACAAGTTGTCTGCAACGGGGTTCTCAGCTCCCTTTCTATCAATAATATGCAAATCAAATTCTTGTAGCAAGAGAACCCATCAATAAGTCTAGGTTTAGCATCTTTCTTTTTCATAAGATATTTAATAGCAGCATGATCAATGTGAATAGTTACTTTAGAATCAACAATATAAGGTCTGAACTTCTCACAAGCAAATACAACTGCTAAGAATTCTTTTTCAGTAGTAGCATAATTTCTCTGAGCACTATCTACAGTTTTACTAGCATATTGAATAACATTTAGTTTCTTATCAACTCTTCGTCATAGAACAACACCTACAGCATAATCGCTAGCATCACACATAATTTCAAAGGGTAAATTCCAATCAGGTGGCTGAACAATAGGTGCAGAAATCAAAGCTTTCTTAAGTATTTCAAATGCTTCTACGCAATCATCATCAAAGACAAAAGGAATATCTTTTTGTAATAGATTAGTCAGAGGCCTAGAAATTTTAGAGAAGTCCTTAATGAATCTACTACAAAAACCTGCATGACCGAGGAAACTTCTTATACCTTTAATGTCCTTGGGACATGGCATCTTTTCAATAGCATCAATCTTAGCTTTATCAACTTCAATACCTCTTTCAGAAATTTTATGCCCCAAGACAATGCCTTCATTAACCATAAAGTGGCACTTCTCCCAATTCAAAACAAGACTAGTATCTTCACATCTCTGCAAAACTCGATCAAGGTTGGTCAAGCAATCATCAAAAGAGGATCCATAAACGGAGAAATCATCCATGAATACCTCACAAATCTTTTCACAAAAGTCAGAGAATATAGCCATCATGCATCTTTGAAAGGTAGCAGGTGCATTACATAAACCAAAAGGCATACGTCTATAAGCAAAGGTACCGAAAGGGCAAGTAAAAGTGGTCTTTTCTTGATCCTCAGCTGACACAGGTATTTGAGAGAAACCAGAGTAACCATCTAGAAAGCAAAAATGTGTATGTTTGGATAATCTTTCTAGCATTTGATCAATAAAAGGTAAAGGGTAATGATCTTTTTTAGTAGCTTTATTTAATTTGTATAAATCAATTACCATCCTATAACCTATAATAATTCTTTATGGGATCAATTCATCTTTATCATTAGGAACGACAGTAATACCTCCCTTCTTAGGGACACAATGGACAGGACTTACCCACTGACTATCAGCAATGGGATAAATTATACCTGCCTCGAGGAGCTTTAGTATTTCTTTTCTTAACACTTCTTTCATCTTAGGATTTAATCTTCGTTGGTGATCAATAACTGGTTTGGCGTCTTCCTCCAATTTTATTTTGTGTTGGCATAAAGTGGGACTAATGCCCTTAAGATCATCAAGAGTATATCCAATAGCAGCACGGTGCTTCTTCAGAATTTTCAATAATCTTTCCTCTTCCTGCTCTGAAAGGTTAGCACTAATAATAATAGGATATATCGTCTTTTCATCAAGATAAGCATATTTAAGAGTATCGGGTAATGGTTTAAGCTCAAACACGGGATCACCCTTGGGTGATGGAGGATCCCCTAAGATTTCAACAAGCAAGTTGTGTTTCAAAATAGGTCCCTGTTTAAAGAATATTACATCTATTTCCCTTCTTTTAGTCATATACATATCATTTTCATGGTCTAGAAAATATTGTTCTAAAGGATCAGTAGGAGGCACGGCAATAGAAGCAAGACCAATAATTTCATCCTTACTAGGCAATTCTTTATCATGGGGTTGTCTATGAAATTTAGCAAAATTAAACTCATGAGACATGTCTCCTAAGCCAATCGTAACAATATCCTTTTTGCAGTCTATCCTAGCATTAACAGTATTCAAGAAGGGTCTACCATATATGATGGGACAAAAGCTATCTTGTGGGGAACCAAGAACAAGAAAATCAGCAGGATATTTAACTTTCCTACACAAGACTTCAACATCTCTAACAATCCCAATTGGTGAAATAGTATCCCTATTGGCAAGCTTAATTGTAACATTAATATCTTCTACCTCAGCAGGTGCAATGTCATGCATAATTTCTTCATATAAAGAATGAGGTATTGCACTAGCACTAGCAACCATATCACATAAGCCATGATAACAATGATCTCCTATTTTAACAGAAATAATAGGCATGCCTACAACAGGTCTATGTTTATTTTTAGCATCAGGCCTAGCAATTCTAGCAGCTTCATCACAGAAATAAATAACATGTCCATCAATATTATCAGCCAAGAGATCTTTAACCATAGCAATACTAGGTTCCACTTTAATTTGCTCAAGAGGTGTATATGTTATAGTATTACTCTTACGAACCACAATTGAAGCTTTAGCATGATCCTTTATCCTAACAGGGAAAGGTGGTTTCTCAATATAAGTAGTAGGAACAATAGGATCATTATAAGTGATAGTCTTTTCTTCAATTGTAACCGGTGCAACTACTTTTACTTCAATGGGAGGATTATATTTAAACCACTTCTCCTTAGGGAGATCAACATGAGTAGAAAATGATTCATAGAAAGAAGCTACTATCTCAGAGTCGAGTCCATATTTAGTGCTAAATCCACAAAAAGCATCGGTATCCATAAAAGATTTAACACAATCAAACTTAGGTGTCATACCTGACTCCTTACCATCGTCGGAATCCCAATCTTCAGAGTTGCGTTTAATTCTTTCCAATAAATCCCATTTGAATTCAATAGTTTTCACCATAAAAGACCCAACACAAGAAGTATCGAGCATGGTGCGATTGTTGAGAGAAAGACGAGCGTAAAAGTTTTGAATAATCATTTCTCTTGAGAGCTCATGATTGGGGCATGAATATAACATTGACTTAAGCCTCCCCCAAGCTTGAGCGATGCTTTCTCCTTCGCGAGGCCAGAAATTATATATATATAATTGCGATCATGATGAACAAGATGCATAGTGTTGGAGATATGACTACTGAGTTAAACAGCCCAGGAGGGGCCGGATTAACTCACAAGGAGTCCTGTACAAGAGCCCATGAAGATGAAGGCTATGGCGCTTTAACTAAAGAGGCTTAGAGGCCTAGAGCCCAATGGCAGGTTAGGGCCCATAGTAGCAAACCACCATAGCTGTATAACTTGTATTGTAAGTTAAGGAAAGGAAGAAACCAAGTCGGACACTTGTATGAGCCGGCCTCGGGATTCTGTAGACCGGCCGAGCGTCAACCTATGTATATAAAGGGACGACCCGGCAGCGGTTCTGGGACAAGAAAGAACAGCTCGAGAGATAGGTAAAGCGAATTTAACCCCTTTAAGCTAATCTCATTACGATGGCTCCACGACTAAGTCCTTTCACTAGGACATCTGGCGTGATAATTCCATGACAGTTGGCCCACCGTGGGGCTATCGCACGATGGTTTCGAGTTCTTGAAGGGCAGATTCAAAGGACTCAAGGGATACATGACTGGCCGGATGACCAAGAGTCGTCGCCGCAAGCTCTACATCGACGACGCAGGCTGGGGCCCCGAGGCAAGCTCAATTGAGTACGGGTACTGTCGGGGATATACCCCGCGGTGTAAACCGGCCGGAAGTTAACCCGGTCGGACTTGGCAGTTCACCGGCGACCCGTTTGAACCTGGCGGTTCACGACTCATTGGTAATCCGGCAGGCGGGTGCGAGGAGCGACAAGACCTGGTGGCCCAACAGGCGTTTCATGAAGGCCGGTTCATACTATGGTGGGCCGGTTTAAGAGGAAAGACATAAGGAATATTTGTCTTACAAGGAGTTAAGACCTGGACTTGTATCCGGTTTGTATTAGGGATAGACTAGTCCTAATCCTATAGGACTCCAGATGTAACCCGCCCCTTCATTATATATAAGGAGGGGCAGGGCTCCCCAAAGAGGGACAAGCTACAAGCAAGAAACAATCTCTAGGGCTAGACAGAACTAGAGGAGAGCCGGTTTATGGCGACTCCCTCGTGATGATAATGAGACCTAGCCTCAAACAACATGTGGGGTTTTTACCGGATGATGTTTCCCGGGGCACGAAGCTGTCTAAATCCTTGTCTTGTGTTGCATCTCTCGATTCTGCTCAACCCCTCTCAAGCTACCACATAGATGCGTTGGCCTCGCGACTAAGTCCTGACACTAAGGACATCTGACGTGTTAAATCCATGATAGGTACCGGGTCCCCTTTGGAGGAATTCATGTTTTCATTGGCAAGATCGGCGAACCGGGCCCTGAGCCGGACATCTGCACCGACCTCGTCGAGACGGCTCAGTGTGCAAGCCCTGCCCGGGTTCAGCCTGCTATGAAGAGGGCGTTCGTAGGATTCATCCATGGTACTGAATCTGAACCCGGTATCTGATGGTGAGACGACTATCTACTCTGACGGCAGATCATCTACCAGAGAGACTGAGTCGTTGTATCAAGTTCAGGATGGCCTGTTTGGGAGTTATTCCATTGGCGGCAGTATTCCGGACTCCTTTGAACTACCAAACCGGCTTGCAATCTTTATGGCGGGTACACAACTCGCACCTCAATCTTCAATAGTAGTGGCGATGATTTCCGAATCGGCAGCTAGGGCAGGAGGCCCCACGCGCCGGCCGACTCAAGTTTTGTCCGGTTTATTGGATGCCTAGACGACGTTGCTGACTACAACAGTTACCCCAGCGACTCAAGATCACCATAATGCGGAGGTCGCAAAGCTGCGGGATCGGATAACTCAGGCCAAGGAGGATTTGGCAGCTAAGGAAACCAGGATGGCTGAGGAACGGGCCGCTTTAGATGCCCAGTCACAAAGGATTCAGGCCGAGAATTACTGACTCCTGCTGGATCAGAATGCTCGAATGACGTATTGAGGAGGAGGCATCAGTCTCGCCTGCCGATGGATTACAATGCGATGAACCTCTTCAATACGCCAGCAGCAGGGACCAGCAATCCGGCAATGGTAAACCAGACTACAGCGCCTAGGACCGGAGCGCCGGATCAATCACGGGTGATGGGGCCGCCTTGACGAACAGATAACCCGCCACAGTACATGACACACCCGCCGGGTCACTTCTCCACCCCTTTGGACAACATGATTGCTACCGCGTCTCATTTGGCAGCTATTCCAATGGAGGGTGATTCTCCAGCGGCAGTTGACACACGGCGGGCCAGGGATCTTCTTCAGACTGCCATGGTGCAGCAGCAGGCTTATTCATACAGTTGAGACAGGATTCACTCAACCCCTCGCCCGAGCAAGAGCTACAGCAGGAACATTGATGAACCGGTTGTGTCGAGTAGTGCGCGGAACCGTGACACCCCTCGAGGGCCTAATCCGGTGCGTGGTGGTGCAAATGCTCAGGATGTGGTGGATAATGGCAGAGCACGATGGGAGGCAGCGTTAGCAGTACAGTACGCGGGTCATCATCAACCCGCCCCGGCTCAGCCAGCAGCGTCAGTAGAATGGGGGCTTGCTTTCAGCTCCTGGGGAGTGCCGTGTCTCACCCCGACTCTACGCAATATGCGGTTACCCAAGGATTTCAAGGGCCCGTGTAAGGTGCCTAACTACACCACCGATCAACCCCTCGAGTCATGGGTTGAGAGCTACGAGATGGCTATGGACATGCTGGATGTAGATGAAGCGGCATGTGCAAAATACTTCACTATGATGTTAGAAGGAACAGCTCGCACTTGGTTAAAGAGCCTGCCCGCTAACTCCATTGGTTCATGGGATGAGTTGAAGGCCCTGTTTATAGCAAACTTCAAAGATACATGCAAGCAACCCATGTCAATTGTGGATCTGGCTGCTTGTGTCCAAGGGGAAAACTAATCAACAACCCATTGGGTGCGCCGGGTTTCAGAAATTTTGCATTCATCGGACCGTATACGGCCTGATTCGGCAATCCTAACATTGGAAGGCAATTGCCGGTTTAAGTCGCTGAAGATGAAATTGGGACGGCTCAAACGCCACTTCAATGACATGGGAACACTTATGGCAGCCTTGGTTAAGTATGCTGATTCTGATAATACCAAGGATCCCGATTCTGACGAAGAAAAGCCGGAGAAGGGAAAGAAGAACGGTGGTGCAAAGGGACAGCAGCATAACTGTTGGAAATATGCCCTAGAGGCAATAATAAAAGGGTTATTATTATATTTCCTTGTTCATGATAATCGTCTTTTATTCATGCTATAATTGTATTATCCGGAAATCATAATACACGTGTGAATACATAGACCATAACATGTCCCTAGTGAGCCTCTAGTTGACTAGCTCGTTGGTCAACAGATAGTCATGGTTTCCTAACTATGGACATTAGATGTCATTGACAACGGGATCACATCATTAGGAGAATGATGTGATGGACAAGACCCAATCCTAAGCATAGCACAAGATCGTGTAGTTCATTTTGCTAGAGCTTTTTCAATGTCAAGTATCTCTTCCTTAGACCATGAGATCGTGTAACTCCCGGATACCGTAGGAGTGCTTTGGGTGTACCAAACATCACAACGTAACTGGGTGACTATAAAGGTGCACTACAGGTATCTCCGAAAGTGTCTGTTGGGTTGACACGGATCGAGACTGGGATTTGTCACTCCGTATGACGGAGAGGTATCTCTGGGCCCACTCGGTAATGCATCATCATAATGAGCTCAAAGTGACTAAGTGTTTGGTCATGGGATCATGCATTATGGTACGAGTAAAGTGACTTGCCGGTAACGAGACTTAACGAGGTATTGGGATACCGACGATCGAGTCTCAGGCATGTAACGTACCGATTGACAAAGGGAATTGTATACGGGGTTGTTCTAATCCTCGACATCGTGGTTCATCCGATGAGATCATCGAGGAGCATGTGGGAGCCAACATGGGTATCCAGATCCCGCTGTTGGTTATTGCCCGAGAGCCGTCTCGGTCATGTCTACGTGACTCCCGAACCCGTAGGGTCTACACACTTAAGGTTCGGTGACGCTAGGGTTGTATGAGTATGAGTATGCAGTATACCGAATGTTGTTCGGAGTCTCGGATGATATCCCGGACGTCACGAGGAGTTCCTGAATGGTCCGGAGGTAAAGAATTATATATAGGAAGTGGTATTTCGGCCATCGGGAAAGTTTCGGGGTCACCCGATATTGTACCGGGACCACCGAAAGGGTCCCGGGGGTCCACCGGGTGGGGCCACCCATCCCGGAGGGCCCCAAGGGCCGAAGTGGGGAGGGGAACCAGCCCATAGTGGGCTGGTGCGCCCCCCTTGGACCACCCCCTGCGCCTAGGGTTGAAACCCTAGGGTGGGGGGGCACCCCACTTGCCTTGGGGGGCACTCCACCCCCCTTGGCCACCGCCCCCTTGGGAGATTGGATCTCCCAGGGCCGGCGCCCCCCACTGGGGGCCTATATAAAGGGAGGGGGAAGGGGGAAGCCGCACCCTGAAGTCCTGGCGCCCCCTCCCCCTGCTACACCTCTTCCTCCTCCGTCACGCGCTTGGCGAAGCCCTGCTGGAGTGCTGCTGCTCCACCACCACCACGCCGTTGTGCTGCTGCTGGAGCCATCATCATCAACCTCTCCTTCCCCCTTGCTGGATCAAGAAGGAGGAGACGTCATCCTCTCCGTACGTGTGTTGAACGCGGAGGTGCCGTCCGTTCGGCGCTAGGATCTCCGGTGATAGGATCACGACGAGAACGACTACTTCAACCCCGTTCTTTTGAACGCTTCCGCTCGCGATCTACAAAGTGGTATGTAGATGCATCTCCCTTGACTCGTTGCTTAGATGAACTCATAGATGGATCTTGGTGAAACCATAGGAAATTTTTTAATTTTCTGCAACATTCCCCAATAGTGGCATCATGAGCTAGGTCTATGCGTAGTTCTCTATTGCACGAGTAGAACACAATTTTGTTGTGGGCGTAGATCTTGTCAACTTGCTTGCCTCTACTAGTCTAATCTTGCTTCAGCGGTATTGTGGGATGAAGCGGCCCGGACCAACCTTACACGTATGCTTACGTGAGACCGGTTCCACCGACTGACATGCACTAGTTGCATAAGGTGGCTGGCGGGTGTCTGCCTCTCCCACTTTAGTTGGAGCGGATTCGATGAAAAGGGTCCTTATGAAGGGTAAATAGAAGTTGACAAGATCACGTTGTGGTTATTCGTAGGTAAGAAAACGTTCTTGCTAGAACCCAATTGCAGCCACGTAAAAGATGCAACAACAATTAGAGGACGTCTAACTTGTTTTTGCAGCAATTGTCTTGTGATGTGATATGGCCAGAAGTTGTGATGAATGATGAATGATATATTGTGATGTATGAGATCATGTTCTTGTAATAGGAATCACGACTTGCATGTCGATGAGTATGACAACCGGCAGGAGCCATAGGAGTTGTCTTTATTTTTGTATGACCTGCGTGTCATTGAAGAACGCCATGTAAATTACTTTACTTTGTTGCTAAACGCGTTAGCCATAGAAGTAGAAGTAGTCGTTGGCGTGACAACTTCATGAAGACACGATGATGGAGATCATGATGATGGAGATCATGGTGTCATGCCGGTGACAAAGATGATCATGGAGCCCCGAAGATGGAGATCGAAGGAGCTATATGATATTGGCCATATCATGTCACTATTATATAATTGCATGTGATGTTTATTATGTTTATGCATCTTGTTTACTTAGAACGACGGTAGTAAATAAGATGATCCCTTGTAAAAATTTCAAGAAGTGTTCCCCCCTAACTATGCACCGTTGCTAAAGTTCGTCGTTTCGAAGCACCACGTGATGATCGGGTGTGATAGATCCTTACGTTCACATACAACGGGTGTAAGACAGTTTTACACATGCAAAACACTTAGGGTTAACTTGACGAGCCTAGCATGTACAGACATGGCCTCGGAACACGGAGACCGAAAGGTCGAACACGAGTCGTATGGAAGATACGATCAACATGAGAATGTTCACCGACGATGACTAGTCCGTCTCACGTGATGATCGGACACGGCCTAGTCGACTCGGATCGTGTAACACTTAGATGACTAGAGGGATGTCTAATCTGAGTGGGAGTTCATCATATTAATTTGATTAGATGAACTTAATTATCATGAACTTAGTCTTAAACCTTTGCAAAATATGTCTTGTAGATCAAATGGCCAACGCTCATGTCAACATGAACTTCAACGCGTTCCTAGAGAAAACCAAGCTGAAAGATGATGTCAGCAACTATACAGACTGGGTCCGGAACCTGAGGATCATCCTCATAGCTGCCAGGAAACAATATGTCCTAGAAGGACCGCTAGGTGACGCTCCCGTCCCAGAGAACCAAGACATTATGAATGCTTGGCAGTCTCGTGCTGATGATTACTCCCTCGTTCAGTGCGGCATGCTTTACAGCTTAGAACCGGGGCTCCAAAAGCGTTTTGAGCAACACGGAGCATATGAGATGTTCGAGGAGCTGAAACTAGTTTTCCAAGCTCATGCCCGGGTCGAGAGATATGAAGTCTCCGACAAGTTCTATAGTTGTAAGATGGAGGAAAATAGTTCTGTCAGTGAGCACATACTCAAAATGTCTGGGTTGCACAACCGCCTGTCCCAGCTGGACGTTAACCTCCCAGATGAGGCGGTCATTGACAGAATCCTTCAGTCGCTCCCACCAAGCTACAAGAGCTTTGTGCTGAACTACAATATGCAGGGGATGGTGAAGACCATTCCTGAAGTATTTTCAATGCTGAAGTCAGCAGAGGTTGAAATCAAGAAAGAACATCAAGTGTTGATGGTCAATAAGACCACTAAGTTCAAGAAGGGCAAGGGTAAGAAGAACTTCAAGAAGGACGGCAAAGATGTTGCCGCACCCGGTAAGCCAGTTGCTGGGAAGAAGTCAAAGAATGGACCCAAGCCTGAGACTGAGTGCTTTTATTGCAAGGGGGAGGGTCACTGGAAGCGGAACTGCCCCAAATACTTAGCGGATAAGAAGGCCGGCAACACCAAAGGTATATTTGATATACATGTAATTGATGTGTACCTTACCAGTACTCGTAGTAACTCCTGGGTATTTGATACCGGTGCCGTTGCTCATATTTGTAACTCACAGCAGGAGCTGCGGAATAAGTGGAGACTGGCGAAGGACGAGGTGACGATGCGCGTCGAGAATGGTTCCAGAGTCGATGTGATCGCCGTCGGCACGCTACCTCTACATTTACCTATGGGATTAGGTTTGAACCTTAATAATTGTTATTTGGTGCCAAGTTTGAGCATGGACATTGTATCTGGATCTCGTTTGATACGAGATGGCTACTCATTTAAATCCGAGAATAATGGTTGTTCTATTTATATGAGAGATATGTTTTATGGTCATGCTCCGATGGTCAATGGTTTATTCTTAATGAATCTCGAACGTAATGTTACACATATTCATAGCGTGAATACCAAAAGATGTAAAGTTGATAACGATAGTCCCACATACTTGTGGCACTGCCGCCTTGGTCACATTGGTGTCAAGCGCATGAAGAAGCTCCATGCTGATGGACTTTTAGAGTCTCTCGATTATGAATTATTTGACACATGCGAACCATGCCTCATGGGCAAAATGACCAAGACTCCATTCTCCGGAACAATGGAGCGAGCAACCAACTTGTTGGAAATCATACATACCGATGTGTGCGGTCCAATGAGTGTTGAGGCTCGCGGAGGATATCGTTATGTTCTCACTCTCACAGATGACTTGAGTAGATATGGGTATGTCTACTTAATGAAACACAAGTCTGAGACTTTTGAAAAGTTCAAGGAATTTCAGAATGAGGTAGAGAATCAACGTGACCGAAAGATAAAATTCTTACAATCGGATCGTGGAGGAGAATATTTAAGTCACGAATTTGGTACACACTTAAGAAAATGTGGAATCGTTTCACAACTCATGCCGCCTGGAACACCTCAGCGAAACGGTGTGTCCGAACATCGTAATCGCACTCTATTGGATATGGTGCGATCTATGATGTCTCTTACCGATTTACCGCTATCATTTTGGGGATACGCTCTAGAGACAACTACATTCACTTTAAATAGGGCACCGTCTAAATCCGTTGAGACGACACCGTATGAATTATGGTTTGGGAAGAAACCTAAGCTGTCGTTTCTAAAAGTTTGGGGATGTGATGCTTATGTTAAGAAACTTCAACCTAAAAAGCTCGAACCCAAGTCGGAAAAATGCGTCTTCATAGGATACCCTAAAGAAACCATTGGGTATACCTTCTACTTAAGATCCGAGGGCAAGATCTTTGTTGCCAAGAACGGATCCTTTCTGGAAAAAGAGTTTCTCTCGAAAGAAGTAAGTGGGAGGAAAGTAGAACTCGATGAAGTACTACCTCTTGAACGGGAAAGTAGTGCAGCTCAGGAAATTGTTCCTGTGATGCCTACACCAACTGAAGAGGAAAATAATGATGATGATTAAGGTACTTCTGATCAAGTTGCTACTGAACTTCGTAGGTCCACAAGGACACGTTCTGCACCAGAGTGGTACGGCAACCCTGTCCTGGAAATCATGTTGTTAGACAACGGTGAACCTTCGAACTATGAAGAAGCGATGGCGGGCCTAGATTCCAACAAATGGCTAGAAGCCATGAAATCCGAGATAGAATCCATGTATGAAAACAAAGTATGGACTTTGACTGACTTGCTCGATGATCAGCGAGCGATAGAAAACAAATGGGTCTTTAAGAAGAAGACGGACGCGGATGGTAATGTCACCATCTATAAAGCTCGACTTGTCGCTAAGGGTTATCGGCAAGTTCAAGGGATTGACTACGATGAGACTTTCTCTCCCGTAGCGAAGCTTAAGTCCATCCGAATCATGTTAGCAATTGCCGCATACTATGATTATGAGATATGGCAGATGCACGTCAAAACAGCATTCCTTAACGGGCATCTTAAGGAAGAACTGTATATGATGCAGCCGGAGGGTTTTGTCGATCCTAAGAATGCTAACAAAGTATGCAAGCTCCAACGATCCATTTATGGGCTGGTGCAAGCATCTCGGAGTTGGAACATTCGCTTTGATGAAATGATCAAAGTGTTTGGGTTTATGCAGACTTACGAAGAAGCCTGCGTTTACAAGAAAGTGAATGGGAGCTCTGTAGCATTTCTCATATTATATGTAGATGACATACTCTTGATGGGAAATGATATAGAATTCTTGGACAGCATTAAGGCCTACTTGAATAAGTGTTTTTCAATGAAGGACCTTGGAGAAGCTGCTTATATATTAGGCATCAAGATGTATAGAGATAGATCGAGACGCCTCATAGGTCTTTCACAAAGCACATACCTTGATAAGATTTTGAAGAAGTTCAAAATGGATCAGTCTAAGAAGGGGTTCTTGCCTGTATTGCAAGGTGTGAGATTGAGCTCGGCTCAATGCCCGACCACGGCAAAAGATAAAGAAGAGATGAGTGTCATCCCCTATGCTTCAGCCATAGGATCTATTATGTATGCCATGCTGTGTACCAGACCTGATGTAAACCTTGCCGTAAGTTTGGTAGGAAGATACCAAAGTAATCCCGGCAAGGAACACTGGACAGCGGTCAAGAATATCCTGAAGTACCTGAAAAGGACAAAGGACATGTTTCTCGTTTATGGAGGTGACGAAGAGCTCGTCGTAAAGGGTTACGTCGACGCTAGCTTCGACACAGATCTGGATGACTCTAAGTCACAAACCGGATACGTGTATATGTTGAATGGTGGAGCAGTAAGCTGGTGCAGCTGCAAGCAGAGCGTCGTGGCGGGATCTACATGTGAAGCGGAGTACATGGCAGCCTCGGAGGCAGCGCATGAAGCAATTTGGGTGAAGGAGTTCATCACCGACCTAGGAGTCATACCCAATGCGTCGGGGCCGATCAAACTCTTCTGTGACAACACTAGAGCTATTTCCCTTGCCAAGGAGCCCAGGTTTCACAAGAAGACCAGGCACATCAAGCATCGTTTCAACTCCATCCGTGAAAATGTTCAAGATGGAGACATAGATATTTGCAAAGTACATACGGATCTGAATGTCGCAGATCCGTTGACTAAACCTCTCTCGCGAGCAAAACATGATCAACACCAGAACTCTATGGGTGTTCGATTCATCACAATGTAACTAGATTATTGACTCTAGTGCAAGTGGGAGACTGTTGGAAATATGCCCTAGAGGCAATAATAAAATTCTTACAATCGGATCGTGGAGGAGAATATTTAAGTCACGAATTTGGTACACACTTAAGAAAATGTGGAATCGGTTCACAACTCATGCCGCCTGGAACACCTCAGCGAAACGGTGTGTCCGAACATCGTAATCGCACTCTATTGGATATGGTGCGATCTATGATGTCTCTTACCGATTTACCGCTATCATTTTGGGGATACGCTCTAGAGACAACTACATTCACTTTAAATAGGGCACCGTCTAAATCCGTTGAGACGACACCGTATGAATTATGGTTTGGGAAGAAACCTAAGCTGTCGTTTCTAAAAGTTTGGGGATGTGATGCTTATGTTAAGAAACTTCAACCTAAAAAGCTCGAACCCAAGTCGGAAAAATGCGTCTTCATAGGATACCCTAAAGAAACCATTGGGTATACCTTCTACTTAAGATCCGAGGGCAAGATCTTTGTTGCCAAGAACGGATCCTTTCTGGAAAAAGAGTTTCTCTCGAAAGAAGTAAGTGGGAGGAAAGTAGAACTCGATGAAGTACTACCTCTTGAACGGGAAAGTAGTGCAGCTCAGGAAATTGTTCCTGCGATGCCTACACCAACTGAAGAGGAAAATAATGATGATGATTAAGGTACTTCTGATCAAGTTGCTACTGAACTTCGTAGGTCCACAAGGACACGTTCCGCACCAGAGTGGTACGGCAACCCTGTCCTGGAAATCATGTTGTTAGACAACGGTGAACCTTCGAACTATGAAGAAGCGATGGCGGGCCTAGATTCCAACAAATGGCTAGAAGCCATGAAATCCGAGATAGAATCCATGTATGAAAACAAAGTATGGACTTTGACTGACTTGCCCGATGATCAACGAGCGATAGAAAACAAATGGGTCTTTAAGAAGAAGACGAACGCGGATGGTAATGTCACTTGTCGCTAAGGGTTATCGGCAAGTTCAAGGGATTGACTACGATGAGACTTTCTCTCCCGTAGCGAAGCTTAAGTCCATCCGAATCATGTTAGCAATTGCCGCATACTATGATTATGAGATATGGCAGATGGACGTCAAAACGGCATTCCTTAACGGGCATCTTAAGGAAGAACTGTATATGATGCAGCCGGAGGGTTTGTCGATCCTAAGAATGCTAACAAAGTATGCAAGCTCCAACAATCCATTTATGGGCTGGTGCAAGCATCTCGGAGTTGGAACATTCGCTTTGATGAAATGATCAAAGCGTTTGGGTTTATGCAGACTTACGGAGAAGCCTGCGTTTACAAGAAAGTGAGTGGGAGCTCTGTAGCATTTCTCATATTATATGTAGATGACATACTCTTGATGGGAAATGATATAGAATTCTTGGACAGCATTAAGGCCTACTTGAATAAGTGTTTTTCAATGAAGGACCTTGGAGAAGCTGCTTATATATTAGGCATCAAGATTTATAGAGATAGATCGAGACGCCTCATAGGTCTTTCACAAAGCACATACCTTGATAAGATTTTGAAGAAGTTCAAAATGGATCAGTCTAAGAAGGGGTTCTTGCCTGTATTGCAAGGTGTGAGATTGAGCTCGGCTCAATGCCCGACCACGGCAAAAGATAAAGAAGAGATGAGTGTCATCCCCTATGCTTCAGCCATAGGATCTATTATGTATGCCATGCTGTGTACCAGACCTGATGTAAACCTTGCCGTAAGTTTGGTAGGAAGATACCAAAGTAATCCCGGCAAGGAACACTGGACAGCGGTCAAGAATATCCTGAAGTACCTGAAAAGGACAAAGGACATGTTTCTCGTTTATGGAGGTGACGAAGAGCTCGTCGTAAAGGGTTACGTCGACGCTAGCTTCGACACAGATCTGGATGACTCTAAGTCACAAACCGGATACGTGTATATGTTGAATGGTGGAGCAGTAAGCTGGTGCAGCTGCAAGCAGAGCGTCGTGGCGGGATCTACATGTGAAGCGGAGTACATGGCAGCCTCGGAGGCAGCGCATGAAGCAATTTGGGTGAAGGAGTTCATCACCGACCTAGGAGTCATACCCAATGCGTCGGGGCCGATCAAACTCTTCTGTGACAACACTAGAGCTATTTCCCTTGCCAAGGAGCCCAGGTTTCACAAGAAGACCAGGCACATCAAGCATCGTTTCAACTCCATCCGTGAAAATGTTCAAGATGGAGACATAGATATTTGCAAAGTACATACGGATCTGAATGTCGCAGATCCGTTGACTAAACCTCTCTCGCGAGCAAAACATGATCAACACCAGAACTCTATGGGTGTTCGATTCATCACAATGTAACTAGATTATTGACTCTAGTGCAAGTGGGAGACTGTTGGAAATATGCCCTAGAGGCAATAATAAAATTCTTACAATCGGATCGTGGAGGAGAATATTTAAGTCACGAATTTGGTACACACTTAAGAAAATGTGGAATCGGTTCACAACTCATGCCGCCTGGAACACCTCAGCGAAACGGTGTGTCCGAACATCGTAATCGCACTCTATTGGATATGGTGCGATCTATGATGTCTCTTACCGATTTACCGCTATCATTTTGGGGATACGCTCTAGAGACAACTACATTCACTTTAAATAGGGCACCGTCTAAATCCGTTGAGACGACACCGTATGAATTATGGTTTGGGAAGAAACCTAAGCTGTCGTTTCTAAAAGTTTGGGGATGTGATGCTTATGTTAAGAAACTTCAACCTAAAAAGCTCGAACCCAAGTCGGAAAAATGCGTCTTCATAGGATACCCTAAAGAAACCATTGGGTATACCTTCTACTTAAGATCCGAGGGCAAGATCTTTGTTGCCAAGAACGGATCCTTTCTGGAAAAAGAGTTTCTCTCGAAAGAAGTAAGTGGGAGGAAAGTAGAACTCGATGAAGTACTACCTCTTGAACGGGAAAGTAGTGCAGCTCAGGAAATTGTTCCTGTGATGCCTACACCAACTGAAGAGGAAAATAATGATGATGATTAAGGTACTTCTGATCAAGTTGCTACTGAACTTCGTAGGTCCACAAGGACACGTTCCGCACCAGAGTGGTACGGCAACCCTGTCCTGGAAATCATGTTGTTAGACAACGGTGAACCTTCGAACTATGAAGAAGCGATGGCGGGCCTAGATTCCAACAAATGGCTAGAAGCCATGAAATCCGAGATAGAATCCATGTATGAAAACAAAGTATGGACTTTGACTGACTTGCCCGATGATCAACGAGCGATAGAAAACAAATGGGTCTTTAAGAAGAAGACGAACGCGGATGGTAATGTCACTTGTCGCTAAGGGTTATCGGCAAGTTCAAGGGATTGACTACGATGAGACTTTCTCTCCCGTAGCGAAGCTTAAGTCCATCCGAATCATGTTAGCAATTGCCGCATACTATGATTATGAGATATGGCAGATGGACGTCAAAACGGCATTCCTTAACGGGCATCTTAAGGAAGAACTGTATATGATGCAGCCGGAGGGTTTTGTCGATCCTAAGAATGCTAACAAAGTATGCAAGCTCCAACAATCCATTTATGGGCTGGTGCAAGCATCTCGGAGTTGGAACATTCGCTTTGATGAAATGATCAAAGCGTTTGGGTTTATGCAGACTTACGGAGAAGCCTGCGTTTACAAGAAAGTGAGTGGGAGCTCTGTAGCATTTCTCATATTATATGTAGATGACATACTCTTGATGGGAAATGATATAGAATTCTTGGACAGCATTAAGGCCTACTTGAATAAGTGTTTTTCAATGAAGGACCTTGGAGAAGCTGCTTATATATTAGGCATCAAGATTTATAGAGATAGATCGAGACGCCTCATAGGTCTTTCACAAAGCACATACCTTGATAAGATTTTGAAGAAGTTCAAAATGGGATCAGTCTAAGAAGGGGTTCTTGCCTGTATTGCAAGGTGTGAGATTGAGCTCGGCTCAATGCCCGACCACGGCAAAAGATAAAGAAGAGATGAGTGTCATCCCCTATGCTTCAGCCATAGGATCTATTATGTATGCCATGCTGTGTACCAGACCTGATGTAAACCTTGCCGTAAGTTTGGTAGGAAGATACCAAAGTAATCCCGGCAAGGAACACTGGACAGCGGTCAAGAATATCCTGAAGTACCTGAAAAGGACAAAGGACATGTTTCTCGTTTATGGAGGTGACGAAGAGCTCGTCGTAAAGGGTTACGTCGACGCTAGCTTCGACACAGATCTGGATGACTCTAAGTCACAAACCGGATACGTGTATATGTTGAATGGTGGAGCAGTAAGCTGGTGCAGCTGCAAGCAGAGCGTCGTGGCGGGATCTACATGTGAAGCGGAGTACATGGCAGCCTCGGAGGCAGCGCATGAAGCAATTTGGGTGAAGGAGTTCATCACCGACCTAGGAGTCATACCCAATGCGTCGGGGCCGATCAAACTCTTCTGTGACAACACTAGAGCTATTTCCCTTGCCAAGGAGCCCAGGTTTCACAAGAAGACCAGGCACATCAAGCGTCGTTTCAACTCCATCCCTGAAAATGTTCAAGATGGAGACATAGATATTTGCAAAGTACATACGGATCTGAATGTCGCAGATCCGTTGACTAAACCTCTCTCGCGAGCAAAACATGATCAACACCAGAACTCTATGGGTGTTCGATTCATCACAATGTAACTAGATTATTGACTCTAGTGCAAGTGGGAGACTGTTGGAAATATGCCCTAGAGGCAATAATAAAATTCTTACAATCGGATCGTGGAGGAGAATATTTAAGTCACGAATTTGGTACACACTTAAGAAAATGTGGAATCGTTTCACAACTCATGCCGCCTGGAACACCTCAGCGAAACGGTGTGTCCGAACATCGTAATCGCACTCTATTGGATATGGTGCGATCTATGATGTCTCTTACCGATTTACCGCTATCATTTTGGGGATACGCTCTAGAGACAACTACATTCACTTTAAATAGGGCACCGTCTAAATCCGTTGAGACGACACCGTATGAATTATGGTTTGGGAAGAAACCTAAGCTGTCGTTTCTAAAAGTTTGGGGATGTGATGCTTATGTTAAGAAACTTCAACCTAAAAAGCTCGAACCCAAGTCGGAAAAATGTGTCTTCATAGGATACCCTAAAGAAACCATTGGGTATACCTTCTACTTAAGATCCGAGGGCAAGATCTTTGTTGCCAAGAACGGATCCTTTCTGGAAAAAGAGTTTCTCTCGAAAGAAGTAAGTGGGAGGAAAGTAGAACTCGATGAAGTACTACCTCTTGAACGGGAAAGTAGTGCAGCTCAGGAAATTGTTCCTGTGATGCCTACACCAACTGAAGAGGAAAATAATGATGATGATTAAGGTACTTCTGATCAAGTTGCTACTGAACTTCGTAGGTCCACAAGGACACGTTCCGCACCAGAGTGGTACGGCAACCCTGTCCTGGAAATCATGTTGTTAGACAACGGTGAACCTTCGAACTATGAAGAAGCGATGGCGGGCCTAGATTCCAACAAATGGCTAGAAGCCATGAAATCCGAGATAGAATCCATGTATGAAAACAAAGTATGGACTCTGACTAACTTGCCCGATGATCAGCGAGCGACAGAAAACAAATGGGTCTTTAAGAAGAAGACGGACGCGGATGGTAATGTCACTTGTCGCTAAGGGTTATCGGCAAGTTCAAGGGATTGACTACGATGAGACTTTCTCTCCCGTAGCGAAGCTTAAGTCCATCCGAATCATGTTAGCAATTGCCGCATACTATGATTATGAGATATGGCAGATGGACGTCAAAACGGCATTCCTTAACGGGCATCTTAAGGAAGAACTGTATATGATGCAGCCGGAGGGTTTTGTCGATCCTAAGAATGCTAACAAAGTATGCAAGCTCCAACGATCCATTTATGGGCTAGTGCAAGCATCTCGGAGTTGGAACATTCGCTTTGATGAAATGATCAAAGCGTTTGGGTTTATGCAGACTTACGGAGAAGCCTGCGTTTACAAGAAAGTGAATGGGAGCTCTGTAGCATTTCTCATATTATATGTAGATGACATACTCTTGATGGGAAATGATATAGAATTCTTGGACAGCATTAAGGCCTACTTGAATAAGTGTTTTTCAATGAAGGACCTTGGAGAAGCTGCTTATATATTAGGCGTCAAGATTTATAGAGATAGATCGAGACGCCTCATAGGTCTTTCACAAAGCACATACCTTGATAAGATTTTGAAGAAGTTCAAAATGGATCAGTCTAAGAAGGGGTTCTTGCCTGTATTGCAAGGTGTGAGATTGAGCTCGGCTCAATGCCCGACCACGGCAAAAGATAAAGAAGAGATGAGTGTCATCCCCTATGCTTCAGCCATAGGATCTATTATGTATGCCATGCTGTGTACCAGACCTGATGTAAACCTTGCCGTAAGTTTGGTAGGAAGATACCAAAGTAATCCCGGCAAGGAACACTGGACAGCGGTCAAGAATATCCTGAAGTACCTGAAAAGGACAAAGGACATGTTTCTCGTTTATGGAGGTGACGAAGAGCTCGTCGTAAAGGGTTACGTCGACGCTAGCTTCGACACAGATCTGGATGACTCTAAGTCACAAACCGGATACGTGTATATGTTGAATGGTGGAGCAGTAAGCTGGTGCAGCTGCAAGCAGAGCGTCGTGGCAGGATCTACATGTGAAGCGGAGTACATGGCAGCCTCGGAGGCAGCGCATGAAGCAATTTGGGTGAAGGAGTTCATCACCGACCTAGGAGTCATACCCAATGCGTCGGGGCCGATCAAACTCTTCTGTGACAACACTGGAGCTATTGCCCTTGCCAAGGAGCCCAGGTTTCACAAGAAGACCAGGCACATCAAGCGTCGTTTCAACTCCATCCGTGAAAATGTTCAAGATGGAGACATAGATATTTGCAAAGTACATACGGATCTGAATGTCGCAGATCCGTTGACTAAACCTCTCTCACGAGCAAAACATGATCAACACCAGAACTCTATGGGTGTTCGATTCATCACAATGTAACTAGATTATTGACTCTAGTGCAAGTGGGAGACTGTTGGAAATATGCCCTAGAGGCAATAATAAAATTCTTACAATCGGATCGTGGAGGAGAATATTTAAGTCACGAATTTGGTACACACTTAAGAAAATGTGGAATCGTTTCACAACTCATGCCGCCTGGAACACCTCAGCGAAACGGTGTGTCCGAACATCGTAATCGCACTCTATTGGATATGGTGTGATCTATGATGTCTCTTACCGATTTACCGCTATCATTTTGGGGATACGCTCTAGAGACAACTACATTCACTTTAAATAGGGCACCGTCTAAATCCGTTGAGATGACACCGTATGAATTATGGTTTGGGAAGAAACCTAAGCTGTCGTTTCTAAAAGTTTGGGGATGTGATGCTTATGTTAAGAAACTTCAACCTAAAAAGCTCGAACCCAAGTCAGAAAAATGCGTCTTCATAGGATACCCTAAAGAAACCATTGGGTATACCTTCTACTTAAGATCCGAGGGCAAGATCTTTGTTGCCAAGAACGGATCCTTTCTGGAAAAAGAGTTTCTCTCGAAAGAAGTAAGTGGGAGGAAAGTAGAACTCGATGAAGTACTACCTCTTGAACGGGAAAGTAGTGCAGCTCAGGAAATTGTTCCTGTGATGCCTACACCAACTAAAGAGGAAAATAATGATGATGATTAAGGTACTTCTGATCAAGTTGCTACTGAACTTCGTAGGTCCACAAGGACATGTTCCGCACCAGAGTGGTACGGCAACCCTGTCCTGGAAATCATGTTGTTAGACAACGGTGAACCTTCGAACTATGAAGAAGCGATGCGGGCGTAGATTCCAACAAATGGCTAGAAGCCATGAAATCCGAGATAGAATCCATGTATGAAAACAAAGTATGGACTTTGACTGACTTGCCCGATGATCAGCGAGCGATAGAAAACAAATGGGTCTTTAAGAAGAAGACGGACGCGGATGGTAATGTCACCATCTATAAAGCTCGACTTGTCGCTAAGGGTTATCGGCAAGTTCAAGGGATTGACTACGATGAGACTTTCTCTCCCGTAGCGAAGCTTAAGTCCATCCGAATCATGTTAGAAATTGCCGCATACTATGATTATGAGATATGGCAGATGGACGTCAAAACGGCATTCCTTAACGGGCATCTTAAGGAAGAACTGTATATGATGCAGCCGGAGGGTTTTGTCGATCCTAAGAATGCTAACAAAGTATGCAAGCTCCAACGATCCATTTATGGGCTGGTGCAAGCATCTCGGAGTTGGAACATTCGCTTTGATGAAATGATCAAAGCGTTTGGGTTTATGCAGACTTACGGAGAAGCCTGCGTTTACAAGAAAGTGAGTGGGAGCTCTGTAGCATTTCTCGTATTATATGTAGATGACATACTCTTGATGGGAAATGATATAGAATTCTTGGACAGCATTAAGGCCTACTTGAATAAGTGTTTTTCAATGAAGGACCTTGGAGAAGCTGCTTATATATTAGGCATCAAGATTTATAAAGATAGATCGAGACGCCTCATAGGTCTTTCACAAAGCACATACCTTGATAAGATTTTGAAGAAGTTCAAAATGGATCAGTCTAAGAAGGGGTTCTTGCCTGTATTGCAAGGTGTGAGATTGAGGTCGGCTCAATGCCCGACCACGGCAAAAGATAAAGAAGAGATGAGTGTCATCCCCTATGCTTCAGCCATAGGATCTATTATGTATGCCATGCTGTGTACCAGACCTGATGTAAACCTTGCCGTAAGTTTGGTAGGAAGATACCAAAGTAATCCCGGCAAGGAACACTGGACAGCGGTCAAGAATATCCTGAAGTACCTGAAAAGGACAAAGGACATGTTTCTCATTTATGGAGGTGACGAAGAGCTCGTCGTAAAGGGTTACGTCGACGCTAGCTTCGACACAGATCTGGATGACTCTAAGTCACAAACCGGATACGTGTATATGTTGAATGGTGGAGCAGTAAGCTGGTGCAGCTGCAAGCAGAGCGTCGTGGCGGGATCTACATGTGAAGCGGAGTACATGGCAGCCTCGGAGGCAGCGCATGAAGCAATTTGGGTGAAGGAGTTCATCACCGACCTAGGAGTCATACCCAATGCGTCGGGGCCGATCAAACTCTTCTGTGACAACACTAGAGCTATTGCCCTTGCCAAGGAGCCCAGGTTTCACAAGAAGACCAGGCACATCAAGCGTCGTTTCAACTCCATCCGTGAAAATGTTCAAGATGGAGACATAGATATTTGCAATGTACATACGGATCTGAATGTCGCAGATCCGTTGACTAAACCTCTCTCGCGAGCAAAACATGATCAACACCAGAACTCTATGGGTGTTCGATTCATCACAATGTAACTAGATTATTGACTCTAGTGCAAGTGGGAGACTATTGGAAATATGCCCTAGAGGCAATAATAAAAGGGTTATTATTATATTTCCTTGTTCATGATAATCGTCTTTTATTCATGCTATAATTGTATTATCCGGAAATCGTAATACACGTGTGAATACATAGACCATAACATGTCCCTAGTGAGCCTCTAGTTGACTAGCTCGTTGGTCAACAGATAGTCATGGTTTCCTGACTATGGACATTAGATGTCATTGACAACGGGATCACATCATTAGGAGAATGATGTGATGGACAAGACCCAATCCTAAGCATAGCACAAGATCGTGTAGTTCGTTTTGCTAGAGCTTTTTCAATGTCAAGTATCTCTTCCTTAGACCATGAGATCGTGTAACTCCTGGATACCGTAGGAGTGCTTTGGGTGTTCCAAACATCACAACGTAACTGGGTGACTATAAAGGTGCACTACAGGTATCTCCGAAAGTGTCTGTTGGGTTGACACGGATCGAGACTGGGATTTGTCACTCCGTATGACGGAGAGGTATCTCTGGGCCCACTCGGTAATGCATCATCATAATGAGCTCAAAGTGAATAAGTGTTTGGTCACGGGATCATGCATTACGGTACGAGTAAAGTTACTTGCTGGTAACGAGACTGAACGAGGTATTGGGATACCGACGATCGAGTCTCGGGCATGTAACGTACCGATTGACACAGGGAATTGTATACGGGGTTGTTCGAATCCTCGACATCGTGGTTCACCCGATGAGATCATCGAGGAGCATGTGGGAGCCAACATGGGTATCCAGATCCTGTTGTTGGTTATTGCCCGAGAGCCGTCTCGGTCATGTCTACGTGACTCCCGAACCCGTAGGGTCTACACACTTAAGGTTCGGTGACGCTAGGGTTGTATGAATATGAGTATGCAGTATACCGAATGTTGTTCGGAGTCCCGGATGAGATCCCGAACGTCACGAGGAGTTCCAGAATGGTCCGGAGGTAAAGAATTATATATAGGAAGTGGTATTTCGGCCATCGGGAAAGTTTCTGGGTCACCCGGTATTGTACCGGGACCACCGAAAGGGTCCCGGGGGTCCACCAGGTGGGGCCACCCATACCGGAGGGCCCCAAGGGCCAAAATGGGGAGGGGAACCAGCCCATAGTGGGCTGGTGCGCCCCCTTGGCCCACACCCTGCGCCTAGGGTTGAAACCCTAGGGTGGGGGGCACCCCACTTGCCTTGGGGGGCACTCCACCCCCCTTGGCCGCCGCCCCCTTGGGAGATTGGATCTCCCAGGGCCGGCGCCCCCCCTGGGGGCCTATATAAAGGGAGGGGGGAAGGGGACAGCCGCACCCTGAAGTCCTGGCGCCCCCTCCCCTGCTACACCTCTTCCTCCTCCATCACGCGCTTGGCGAAGCCCTGCTGGAGTGCTGCTGCTCCACCACCACCACACCGTTGTGCTGCTGCTGGAGCCATCATCATCAACCTCTCCTTGCTGGATCAAGAAGGAGGATACGTCATCCGCTCCGTACGTGTGTTGAACGCGGAGGTGCCGTCCGTTCGGCGCTAGGATCTCCGGTGATAGGATCACGACGAGAACGACTACTTCAACCCCGTTCTTTTGAATGCTTCCGCTTGCGATCTACAAAGTGGTATGTAGATGCATCTCCCTTGAATCGTTGCTTAGATGAACTCATAGATGGATCTTGGTGAAACCGTAGGAAAAATTTTAATTTTCTGCAACGTTCCCCAACAATAACCAGGCGGGCCATGGGAACAACGGTAAGCGTAAAGCGGACAATTCGGGTTTTGTGGCTAACACCAATGTGCAGGGCAATGTGCGGCATTGTAAGGGTAACCCCCCCCCCCCCAGCACGGTGGAGGCATGAATCTGGAGCACCTGTTAAATCAGCGCTGCCCAAAGCACGGGACGAAGGAGGTTCCGGCCACACACCTCTGGAAGGATTGCTTCATTATGAAGGAATTCAAAAACTCTGATCTCTTCCGGTATGATCAGGGTCCGTCTGGCGGTTTAGGTCCAGGATCTCATGGGCCAGGTTACGCCGGAGGCGGTTCAAACTCAGGATTTCAGAACAGTCAAGGCAACCAGAACAACCAAGGTGGTCACAACCAGCAGAGTAATCAGCGAAATCAGCAGCAATCAGGTTTTCAGAGTCACCCAAAGCAGTTGAACGGCGGGCACTATCATGTTTTTACCACTAGCTTGTGCAAGCGAGATCAGAAGCTTCACAAGAGGGCAGTTAACACTGTTGAACCGGCAGTACCCCATTACTTGCGTTGGTCCGAGCAGCCCATTGTGTGGAGCAGAGAGGATCACCCGTCCCGGTTGATAATCTGGGTCATCTGGCTTTAGTGGTGGCACCTTAGGTGGGGGGTTACAAGTTCACCAAGGTACTCATGGATGGAGGGAGCAACATCAACATCTTGTATTATGAAACTTTCCGTCGCATGGGATTGACAGATAAGAATCTTAAACCATCAAACATTGTTTTTCATGGTGTAGTACCAGGTAAATCGGCATATCCGGTTGGCAAGATAGCTTTGGAGGTTGTGTTTGGTGATGAGCATGATTCCAGGTCAGAAACTTTGACCTTTGAAGTGGTCAAAATCCAGAGCCCATATCATGCCCTGTTTGGACGGCCGGCTTATGCAAAATTCATGGTAGGGCCCTGTTATATTTATTTGCAGCTCAAAATGCCAGGTCATAAGGGGACCATCACGGTGCATGAGAGTCGTAAGATCGCTTTGGACTGTGAAGAGGGTGATGGGGCCTATGCTGAGTCAGTTTGCGCAACAGAAGAGTTGAAGTTCTACAAAGATAATGCTGATCCGGCAGATATGACTCCTCTGAAAAAGCCCACCACAGAGCATGACCCGACCCTGAAGTTTAAACCGGCTGATGATACTAAGTTGGTTGATTTTGTTCCTGGCGATTCATCCAAACAGTTTAGTATCAGCACTAATCTGGATCCGAAATAGGAAAGCGCGCTCATCGAGTTCATCCGTGAGAATCGGGACATTTTTTGCATGGAAACCTTCTGACATGCCAGGTGTGCCGAGGGAACTCACTGAGCACAATCTCAATATTGATCCCAAGTTTAAACCGATCAAGCAGTTTCTTCATCGCTTCAACAAGGAAAGGCGCAAGGCCATTGGAGAAGAGGTAGCCTGGCTATTGGCTGCTGGGTTTATCATTGAGGTTTTTCATCCTGAGTGGCTGGCCAATCCGGTACTAGTGCTTAAGAAGAATGGCACTTGGCGCATGTGTGTGGATTACACGGACTTGAACAAAGCTTGTCCGGTCGATCCTTTTGCTCTCCCTCGTATTGATCAGATTATTGATGCTACGGCGGGTTGTGAGCGTTTGAGTTTCTTGGACGCTTATTCTGGGTATCATCAGATCAAGATGGCAGTTAAGGACCAGGAGAAAACAACTTTCATCACTCCCTTTGGAGCCTTCTGCTACGTGTCTATGCCTTTTGGGCTCAAGAGTGCCCAGGTGACTTATCAATGATGTGTGCAGAATTGTCTTCATACCCAAAATGGGTACAATGTTCATGCTTATGTGGATGACATTGTGGTAAAGTCCAAGAAGAAGGAGACATTGATTGAAGACTTGAAGGAGACCTTTGACAATCTTCGGGTTTACAAGATGATGCTCAATCCATCCAAGTGCGTCTTCGGCGTTCCGGCTGGCAAGCTCTTAGGTTGCCTGGTGTCTAACAGGGGTATTGAGGCTAATCCGGAAAAGATCAAGGCCATTACGTCTCTGGCTAAACTGGCGTGTGTCAATGATGTTCAACATCTGGCGGGTCGTATTGCGGCCCTGAGCAGGTTTAATAGTCGGTTGGGAGAGAAGGCGATCCCTCTATATCAGATGTTGAAGAAGATAGACACTTTTGTCTGGAGTGATGCTGCTAATGCGGCATTTGAGGACTTGAAGAGGCAGTTGGCTGAGCCGCCGGTCCTTGCTGCTCCGGTTGATAATGAGCTGCTGTTATTGTACGTGGCTGCTAATGCCCGGGCTATCAGCGTGGCTATTGTGGTCGAGCGCAAGGAGGCTGGGAAGGAATACCCGGTTCAACGACCGGTTTACTATATCAGTGAAGTGCTCATCGAGTCAAAACAAATATATCCGCATTGGCAGAAGCTGGTGTATGGGGTTTTCATGGCGAGTCGGAAGCTTAAGCAGTATTTTCAGGGCCATCCCATTATAGTGGTCAGTTCTGCTCCTTTTTGCGATATAATTCAGAATAGGGAGGCAACTGGCCGAGTTGCAAAGTGGGCTATTGAGCTTGGACCACACGGGTTGAAGTATATGCCTCAGACAGCTATCAAGTCTCAAGCGCTCGTCGATTTCATCAATGACTGGACAGAGTTGCAGGCACCGGAGGACAAACCGGACAACACATACTGGACTATCCACTTTGACGGATCCAGGCAATTGGAGGGCTCGGGGGCTGGAGTTGTCCTTACTTCCCCTCGAGGTGATAAAATTCGTTATGTTCTCCGCTTAATGTTTCCCTGTACTAACAATGCAGCTGAGTATGAAGCTTCTCTCCACGGTCTTCGTGTGGCTAAGGAAATGAACTTAAGTCGTGTATGATGCTTTGGGGACTCTGATCTGGTGGCTCAGCAAGTTTCTGGTACTTGGGATTCCAAGGATCCACTCATGACGGCTTACCGATGAGAGGTGGAAATTGTTGCTGGTCATTTCAAGGGTTATCAGGTGGAGCACATCGATCGGCGCAAAAATGAAGTAGCAGATGCTTTAAGCTGGCTGGGATCGCAACATAAACCGGTGCCACCCAATACGTTTCTGGATGTCTTGCATAATCTATCAGTTAAGTTGCCTACAGAGGAGGACCTGGCTATTCCTGATCCGGAGGCCCATTTGGTGGCCGCTTTACATATTATTCCGGATTGGACGGTTCCATATTTGGCGTATATGAACTGGGGCGAGTTGCCAGAAGATGCAGTTTTGGCCAGGCAGATAATCCGGCGATCTAAATCCATGGTTATTCACAACGGCGAGTTACACCACTGCAGTGTCTCAGGTGTGTTCAAGCGTTGTGTTTCTCCTAAAGAAGGCCGTGAGATTCTACATGAGATCCACGAAGGATATTGTAGTCACCATGCCGGTTCAAAATCCTTGGTTGCTAAAGCTTTTCGTCATGGCTTCTATTGGCTGACGGCTCATGCTGATGCTGAGGACTTGGTGAGGCGGTGTGACGATTGTCAAAAGTTCTCACGACGAGCTCATGTTCCGGCTCAGGAGCTCAGGATGATTCCAATCACTTGGCCATTTGCTACTTGGGGGCTTGATATGGTAGGGCCTTTTAAGTGCTCCAGAGATAAGAAGACCCACCTATTGGTGGTGGTTGACAAGTTTACTAAATGGGTTGAAGCGGAGCCAGTAAGCAAGTGTGACGCAACCACGGCGGTTCAATTCATCAAGAAGGTGATTTTCCGTTTTGGTTTTCCACACAGCATCTTCACAGATAATGGCACGAACCTTTGCAAAGGCGAGATGGAGTACTTTTGTCAACGAGAACACATCCGGCTTGATGTGTCATCCGTGGCTCACCCCCAGTCTAATGGTCAAGCTGAGAGAGCTAATCAGGAAATCTTGAAAGGTATTAAGCCCCGGCCTATGGTCCCTTTGAAGCGAACGCCGGGTTGTTGGGTGGAGGAATTACCATCTGTGTTGTGGAGCATAAACACCACCCCAAACCGATCTATGGGTTATACACCTTTCTTCATGGTTTACGGGGCAGAGGCGGTAATCCCAAGTGATATTCGTCATGACTCGCCCCGGGCTGCCAATTATGCTGAAGCGGACAATGAGCAAGCACGTCAAGAAGCACTCGACCTGTTAGATGAAAAACGGGACATGGCGTTGGCTCATTCAGCGGTTTATCAGCAAGACCTGCGATGTTATCACAGCCGCCGGGTTAAAACAAGAACCTTTCAAGAAGGCGACTTAGTGCTTTGGCTCATCCAGGATCAGACCGATATGCACAAGTTATCCCCACCTTGGGAAGGACCCTTTGTGGTCAGCAAGAATCTGCACAACGGATCATACTACCTCATTGATGTTTGAGAGCATGCAAACTCACGCAAATCTGAGGAGGAGACCCGGTGGCCGTGGAACATAGCTCTCCTTCGGCCTTACTACACCCGAGCCATCGGATCCTCTTATGTACATATTTTGACAATGTCTATATTATGATCAATATAATAAACCGGCATCCTTGCTATAAGCAGGGCCTCTGCCGTTTCTTCCAATATCTTTTGATTACATGGGGGCTTCAGCTGACAAAGCGGAGTTCTACCTATTAATCCGGCTATCATGCCACAATACAGCTTGGGAGCTTCACACCCAAGGGGCCAAAGAGAGTCTTGTTTCTATGCACAGCTCAAACATAGGCACCCATAGAGCATAGCTCACAAAGTTACTTGGAGGCTCTTTGTGCACCGCAACAAAGAGTTTGAAAGGACCCTTGTAATATGCTATCAAGCACGGCTTGGAAGCCTGGTGTATTCACCTAAAACCCCGGGTTAACCTGCCTTCATCAAGTAAGCCACTCCTTTCCAGGTAATCCTGGCATGACCCGCCGAACGTTTGACAAGTCAATCTTATACAGACCCTGAACTTGTCAAAGTTAAAACGACGATTGGTTAGTTGGAGGCCCATCTTGAAAGGCTTTGCAAAAATGGTTTAACTCAGCGGCCTGGCGGCCCATGAAAAGCCTCGAATTTGGGCCTGGCAGCCCTTGAAAAGCCTCGATCACATGGTTTTATTTGCCTTTGCCAAGTTTTCATTCTTTTGGTAAAATTTTATGTTACACCGGCGTCTGTTGACCCGACATGGCTATCAGTCATCAAATTAACCCGGTGTTTGTTAACCCGGTCTGGCATTGACTATACGTCACCAGGATGATCATCTGGTGTTTATCATAACCTGGCATGGCTTATTATACGCCAACACAGCATGGTGTGAGTTATCAACACTCAAGATTTGGGTTATCACCCTCACTACAATCACGTTGGTAAGCCAACAATATGATTCAATATTGCAGGTATGATCTATTTCATATTTTGATATTTTTGCAGCCTCAGTTATAAACTAGGCTTTGTATTGGGCATTATGACCCGTCTGGCGGTAAACCGACAGGACAATTTTTTTATGCAGAAAAAAGGATTGCATGAAATTACCAAGGCATATAAGCAAGCATAGCAACAATCATGGCGGTTTAAATAGTGTCATGTAGCAGTGCACGATGGCAGCAGATCAAAGTATTTCAACTAGCCTATTACAAAGGCGCTTTGATGCCTAAAATAATGACTGTTTGTTGCACAGAACGCAGTCTGCGGAGATCAAGCTGACTGCCGGATCAAGATTCATCACCAGGTTGACGAGAAGTTGATGGATCATCTTGCGCCGGTTCACCCTCCTCCTCCCCATCCACTGGCTGGAAGTCAGTGTTTGCCCAGTCAATTCCAGACAAAGCTCGGAAGACAGCTTCATCACTTATAAGATCTGACGGTTCAATGTCAGGGGCACAAGTGTGCTTACGGATTGGTGGGATTAGATTCTACAGTTCATTGACAGATGCTTCAATCCGCTTGTTATCCGCATCATAATTGGACTGGTAGACGGATAAGTCAACCTCCTCCGCCAATTTGCTGGCAAGCGGGCGCATCTCCTTGGTCAAGGCTTTGAGGGCTTCATTGTCAAATTCTGACCCGTCTTCTTGTTGGCTAGGATAGCCATCTCCAATGTCTACCGGGTCAAGATCAGCTATCCAAGCCTTCGCCCGAGTCAGTGCAGATAAAGCGCCAGCCCTTGCAACAGATCTCTTCATCTCTTCTAGCTGAGCAGGAGTCGTAGATAACTTGGCCAACGTATCCTTGATCAAAGTGGGGGCCAGTTTGTTGTAAGAAGCTGCGTAGATGACCCGCTGAGCACCAGTATATAACTGCTCTATCAAGGTGTAGGCAGCCTTCAACTTCTTCCGCATATATCCGCCAAGATGAGCAACACGACTACCTACGACGGTTTAAGAAATTGTTGTTAAACCGGTAGTGTAAAAAATGTTTACTAAACAGCGGAAGAAGAGTACTTACCAAATACAGCAGAAGTCATCGCGTTGATTTGCCGCTTCAAACCACTCAGCTCTTCTGCTACCGGTTTAAGTGTCGCTTTAGCATCTTCTGCCCGTTTCAGCAAAGCGGCTTTTTTGGTCTCCCAGCCTGCCCGCTCATTCTTGAAGCCATCCTTCAATTGTTCCATGGATGTTAAAGCGCCTTTCAGTTCATCCTTCGCCTTGGATGTTTCGGCTTGCTGGGACTTGATGATTTCTTGGAGATCAGTGATTTGAGAATTTTTGCTGGTTAAATCAGCCTGCAACACACAAAACAAGTAAATTGGCAATATTTTGTCAAAGTCCCAAGGTTCAATACAAGTATTCAGCTTGGCACTTGGGGGCTAATGCAGATTGCTTTTTTGTAACTATTATTTGAAGTCCCAAGGCTCAATACAAGGATTCAGCTTGGCACTTGGGGGCTAATGCTTAATTGATCGGATCAGCCAGATGTGAAGGAATTTAACAAAGTTAAACAACAGAAATTCCCGGTTCATCTTGAAAAGGTAAACCGGCCCTTGGGGGCTACACAGTTGAAGTTTTCTTTATCAAAGTCCCGGTTCATCTTAAAGAGATAAACCGGCCCTTGGGGGCTATGTTGGAATTGATATAAAGCAAAAGGGAAGAACTCTATAAAATGTTTGAACAGAAGTTACCTCATAGCGCTCTTTCATCAAGTTGACTAAACCAGCCTCATAATCACGGCTTGTGTATAGGCAGTTTAAATATCCAGAGTGGAGATCTTGAGCATTGAGGTGGGTATAGCTGGATAGATCTGTCTTCCACTTGCCCTTATCCATGGCAGAGAATTCCTCCTTGGCACTATCCTTGGATAAGACGACCGGGTTGCTAGGAGCAGTATGACCCGTGCCCGTAATGACAACATCATCAGCAGCACCTTTGGCTGGGCTTGGCGGATTGTCAGTATTCCTGGCTGGGCTTGGCGGACTGTCAGTATTCCTGGTTGGTCTTGGCAGATTATATTCATCATTGGCTGGGCTTGGCAGATCAGCAGTCTGGTTCATGTCATTTCTCTCGTCCGGTTCAACAAAAGTATCTTGAACCGGAGGTACTGGATCCTCTTGGACAGCATCAAGATTTGGATCATGAGTTTCAGGGGTCTTCTCCGGTTCAGGAGTCCGATTATCATCAGTTGGAATAGTCAGCTTAGCTTTCTTGCTAAGTCTGGCTTTGGCACAGAAAAGAATAAAAATACAGATATTAGTACAGTAAACCGGAGCAACATATAAAAGTAAGTCTGCTATACTTACCTAGGAACGTTCTTGAGTGGAGGCATCTGTGTGGTTGATGAATCGCCAGAAGATGAGTTGGAAGTTCCCTGATAATTTGAATCAGACGAATTAAGAGGGTATCGGAAGTAACCCGCCAAGAGATAAGATGTACTAGAAGTACAAGGGACCTCTGGACGGCGTTTTTGAACTGGGGTATTTGGTAAACCGGAGGAAATAACCTGTTGGCCGCTATGCCGGGTTGTGCGACGAGCTTCATGTTGTTGTATCTTCAAAGAAAAGTGTGGATCCAAATGAGCAAGAGGATGTGAGCATTTTACTTTCCGGACTGCGCAGCGAAGTTTTTGTATTGGCACATGATCTGAATCGGAGAAAAGGGATATTACCTCTACATGGTCAGCGTGGTTGGCTTCCGATCATTGTCAATAAGATGCATGAAAAATGAACCAAGGGAGTCAAGGTCTACCTCTGGTTCCGAATCATCAACATCTTCGGGCGGATCAGAGGACTCAGCGTTCTCTTCTTTGCGGGTCTCTAGGTGATCTTGGTCTTATTACGTGGTGCTCTCACCGGTTTGTCTTGTGGTTTGTCCGGTTTGTCTTGAGTTTTTCTCTTCCAGAATGGATCTTTGTCTTGCAGGGATAAATAGAAGGCTATCAAAAAATGTTTAAAAGGGAGACGGATTAAAGCAAAAAGATGAATTCTTACAGCTGGCGGTTTGTTGGAGGCGTAAAAGGGATGCATCCCAGTCTTGCTGCATTCAGATATCGGTTCATCTAACATCTTTTTGACAGACTCAGTGATCTCGTCATCAGTCAGCTGTATTTCAGTGTGCCGTTGAGGGTCCTTGGCATCTTCAGTATATTCACACATTAATCTGGTGCGACGGCTTAAGGGCAAGATACCCCATGAAACCCAACAGCGAACAAGGTCAATGTCGGTTAAACCGTTTGCCATAAGAGCCCGGAGCTTAGAAAGTTGTGGTGCATATGTTGATCGTTCTCTGGCAGTTAGCCGTTGCGGCAGTTGATGATCATTGCTGAGCCGGTAAGCACGCTAACCCGGCAGAGGATTTTCATCATCAGGAGCAGTGTTTCGGCAGTAGAACCACGTCTGATTCCAATCCTTGGGGTGGCTGTGATGTTTGGCATGAGGAAAATTGATTTATTTTCTTTTTTGAATCGATACACCGCCAAGCTCTGTATTGGGGCCGTCGGTGAACTCAGTACGGCGGTTCAAGTGAAAGAAGTCTCTGAACAATTCAACAGTTGGTTCTTCTTGCAAGTAAACTTCACAAAACACTTGGAAGTTACATATGTTGGACACAGAGTTTGGTCCAATATCTTGAGGATGGAGTTGGAAGCTGGGAAGCACATCACGGAAACTTTTTGATGCGGGAGGACTAAACCCTCGGTCCAAATGCTGCATAAATACAATTACTTCTCCATCTTGAGGTTCAGGAGGATTCTCAGTACCCGGGACTCGCTAATGAATGATCTCTTTCTTTGCCAAAGCGCCAGTCACTACATACCCAGTAAGTTGCTCTTCTGTAATCCGGGAGGGAACCCAATTGCAAGAAGAGAACTGTTTGGCCAATTCTGATGACAAACTGTAAAGGAAGTTCAAATACCGGTTCACGGTTCAAGATTGATATGCATAAACCAGTGTTAAACCGGGGGATTTGATCAAAGCATGTGTGCACGTTAAACCGGATTCTGATGTTCAAGTAAAGACGGCGGTTTACGTGAGGGCTAATGGTGCCTGGTGGATTATCATTTTCTAAAATTTAAACCGCCTACAGTGGTATGGAAGAAAACAGATCTGAAAATTGCTAAGTGCTATGCAAACAAATTTCACAAGCTAAGGTTATCATTATGGATCTAGCGTACTTCAGGAAAAGAAAAAATATCAGAGCCCTAAAATGGCGACAGCAGAACAGAAAGGATCCAGATGGGATCTGTTCGTAGCCGAAAGGATACTACGGCGAGGCAAGATAAAACTATAGTTTCAGCCGCAAAGGAAAGATGTCAAGTTTATTTAGATTTGATGAGACAGTAAGGGCGAAGCAACGAACAAGGATGAAAACTGATGAACATGGATGAACACCGAAACTCTAATGCGGATCTAGGGTTGAAGGAACGAGACTTACCGGATTCACAGGAATAGCGGAGAAGTGCCGCGGGTCTCTAGTACATTCAGGTCGATGAAGTGGCCAAGGGTGATGCAGTGCTTGAAGGTCGAGGGCGGCGGCGGAGCTTCAGGGCTTGAGCGTCGCGAGGAGGAAGAAGAGGCACGGAAGGGGAAAAAGGAAAGGACCCCTGGGCCTATTTATAAGGCGAATGGATAAGTAAGGCAAGCGCGGGAATCGAGGAACCCAAAACAGAGAACGGGGCACAGCTGTCGCCTCGATCTTCGGAGATCAATTAATAAAAAATAAATATTTATGGGTTTTTTTACACATATGACGTCACGGCGGTTTATGGCGATTTCGGGAGATGATGTCATGGCGGTTTACAAGGTCAACACGAAGATGTTCAAATCAGAATTTCTCTAAGTTAAAGATTGACATGAACAAGTTCAAACCAATCTGGGGCCTAATGTTGGGGATATGACTACTGAGTTAAACCGCCCAGGAGGGGCCGGATTAACTTACAAGGAGTCTTGTACCAGAGCCCATGAAGATGAAGGCTATGGCGCTTTAACTAAAGAGGCTTAGAGGCCCAGAGCCCAATGGCAGGTTAGGGCCCATAGTAGTAAACTGCCATAGCTGTATAACTTGTATTGTAAGTTAAGGAAAGGAAGAAACCAAGCCGGACACTTGTATGAGCCGGCCTCGGGATTCTGTAGACTGGCCGGGCGTCAACCTATGTATATAAAGGGACGACTCGGTGGCAGTTCAGGGACAAGAAACAACAGCTCGAGAGATAGGTAAAGCGAATTCGCTCCCTGCTCATCGAGATCAATCAATCCCACAACAACTGGATCATAGGCTTTTACCTTCACCGCAAGGGGCCGAACCAGTATAAATTCCCTGTGTCCTTTGTTCCGGTTTAACCCCTTTAAGCTAATCTCGTTGCGATGGCTCCACGACTAAGTCCTTTCACTAGGACATCTGACGTGATAATTCCACGACACATAGAATAAAACATCTGGTGAAATTCCAATTTCAATCATTTATAGTTCCAGGATCCTATATCATCACATAGCCTATACCATGTAAATGTGTCTCCCTTCAAAGATAAAGGGAAAACCTTCTTCTTAATAACATCATCGAGCATACCTACAAGCTTAAATAATCCACAAACTTCATCCACATAGATAAGGTGTAGATCGGGATGCAATGTTCCATCTCCTGCAAAGGGATTAGCTAGCAGTTTCTCTACCATACCCGAAGAAATTTCAAAGTAAACATTTTCAGTAGGTTCAGTAGGTTGAGGAGCAACTCTTTGCTCTACTGGTCGGGGTGAAGATACCCCGAACAAGCCCCTCAAAGGATTAGTTTCCATAGTAACAAGTGACAGTAAATTTCAGCACACTATATAAATGTTTCCTTACCAAGTTCCACTTACCAAAGGCGCTTCACTCCCCGGCAACGGTGCCAGAAAAGAGTCTTGATGACCCACAAGTGTAGGGGATCTATCGTAGTCCTCTCGATAAGTAAGAGTGTCGAACCCAAAGAGGAGCAGAAGGAAATGACAAGCGGTTTTCAGTAAGGTATTCTCTGCAAGCACTGAAATTGTAGGTAACAGATAGATTTGTGATAAGATAATTTGTAGCGAGTGATACGTCTTGAG
Source organism: Triticum aestivum (assembly GCF_018294505.1). Classification (NCBI taxonomy): domain Eukaryota; kingdom Viridiplantae; phylum Streptophyta; class Magnoliopsida; order Poales; family Poaceae; genus Triticum; species Triticum aestivum. The sequence goes on along the minus strand of NC_057807.1, from coordinate 21,476,832 downwards.
CGTATCTATAATTTTTGATTGTTCCATGCTATTATATTACCCCTTTTGGATGTTTATGGGCTTTATTCTACACATTTATATCATTTTTGGGACTAACCTACTAACCGGAAGCCCAGCCCATATTGCTGCTTTTTTGCCTATTTCAGTATTTCGAAGAAAAGGAATATCAAACGGAGTCCAAATGAAATGAAACCTTCGGGAGTGTTATTTTTGGAACAAATCTGATCCGGAGAGCCTGGAGTGCAAGTCAAGAAAGCTCCAAGGGCCCCACAAGATAGGAGGGCACCCCCCTGTAGGGCGCCTCCCCTGTCTCGTGGGCCCCTCGGGCGTCCACCGACGTACTTCTTCCTCCTATATATGTCCACGGACCCCGAAAACATCCAGGAGCACCACGAAACACAATTTCCACCGCCGTAACCTTCTGTATCCGCGATATCCCATCTTGGAGCCTTCGCCAGCACTCTGCCGGAGGGGGAATCGATCACGGAGGGCTTCTACATCAACACCATAACCTCTCCGATGAGTTGTGAGTAGTTTACCACAGACCTATGAGTCCATAGTTATTAGCTAGATGGCTTCTTCTCTCTTTTTGGATCTCAATACAATGTCCCCCCCCCTCTCTTGTGGAGATCTATTCGATATAATCTCTTTTTGTGGTGTGTTTGTCGAGATCCGATGAATTGTGGGTTTATGATCAAGTTTATCTATGAATAATATTGGAATCTTCTCTGAATTCTTTTATGTATGATTGAGTTATCTTTACAAGTCTCTTCGAATTATCAGTTTGGTTTGGCCTACTAGATTGATCTTTCTTGCCATGGGAGAAGTGTTTAGCTTTGGGTTCAATCTTGTGGTGATCTTACCCAGTGATAGAAAGGGTTGCAAGATACGTATTGTATTGTCGCCGTCGAGGATAACAAGATGGGGTTTATATCATATTGCATGAGTTTATCCCTCTACATCATGTCATCTTGCTTAAAGTGTTGCTCTGTTCTTATGAACTTAATACTCTAGATGCAGGCAGGAGTCGGTCGATGTGTGGAGTAATAGTAGTAGATGCAGGCAGGAGTCAGTCTACTTGTTATGGACGTGATGCCTATATACATGATCATGCCTAGATAACGTCATAATTATTCGCTTTTCTATTAATTGCTCGACAGTAATTTGTTCACCCACCGTAATACTTATGCTATCTCGAGAGAAGCCTCTAGTGAAACCTATGGCCCCCGGGTCTATCTCTTATCATATTTGCTTTCAATCTACTTTTATTTGCATCTTTATTTTCTGCATCTATATTATAAAATACCAAAAATATATTTATCTTATCATACTATCTCTATCAGATCTCACTTTCGTAAGTGACCGTGAAGGGATTGACAACCCCTTTATTGTGTTGGTTGCGAGTTCTCAGTTTGTTTGTGTAGGTGCGTGGGACTTTTGAGGAGCCTCCTACTGGATTGATACCTTGGTTCTCAAAACTGAGGGAAATACTTATGCTACACTTGCTGCATCACCCTCTCCTCTTCGGGGAAAACCAACACTAGCTCAAGACGTACCAAGAAGGATTTCTGGCGCCGTTGCCGAGGAGGTCTTCGCTCAAGTCAAGACATACCAAGTACCCATCACAAACCCATCTCCCTCGCATTTACATTATTTGCCTCTCCTTTTCCTCTCCCCCCACTTCACCCTTGCCGTTTTATTCGCCCTCTCTTTCCCAATCTCCTCCTCTCTTTTCCGTTTGTCTTCCCTTTGCCATGGCCAAGTCAAAAAGAACTAAGGGTTCTCTCCCAAGCTCTAGTGCCTTGGACAACCCATCTACCCTCTCTAAGCTCATGAAAAATGACAATATAAGACCCACCGGGGTCTCCAATGAGAGCTTGAACAATTTTGATGAGGACGACTCTGGAATTTTTCGTTATTTACTTGATGAGTCTTTAAAAGATGCTTGGGATAGGTTGTTAAGAATTCGGGCTAGCTATGTGCCACAATATAAAATTGAAGATTACTTAAAGAGTTTTTATGTGGGCTTACCGGTTTCTTTTAAACAAGTTTTAGATTCTATTTTTGAAGGAAATTTTCTTGAAAGGGATGCTATAGATACTTATGAAAAGATGAAAACCATGTTTGGGCACCCTTTGAATGATAAGATTGAATCAACTACTCTCTTGTGCTTTTATCAAAATAAAATTATTAAAGAGATGAAGTCTAGTTTGGAGGCAAACTTCCGTAACGTGCTTAATCTTACTTCTTCCATTAATGGTCATGTGCTTACTTTGAATAGAAGATTGAATGCCATAGAAAGGAGATCCCCCGCATCAAGTGCCAAAGATGGCACTAGTTAGATCTATCCTTGCTTTTATGCCTAGCTAGGGGCGTTAAACGATAGCGCTAGTTGGGAGGCAACCCAATTTTTATTTATGTTTTTTTGTTTTTGCTCCTGTTTAGGAATAAATCTTGCATATACTCTCTGTTTAGATGTGTCTTTATCTTTTAATTAGTGTTTGTGCCAAGTAGAACCTATAGGATAAACTATAATGATAGTTGATTTGATTCTGCTGAAAAACAGAAACTTTGTGCTCACGAGAGAAAATTCAATAAATCACAGAAACGTGATTTTGCATTGATTCATTTTGCTGCTGATCAATATACATATTTTCCAGTACTTCCTATTTTGGTAGGATTTTTAGAGTTCCAGAAGTTTGCGTTAGTTACAGATTGCTACAGATTGTTCTGTTTTTGACAGATTCTGTTTTTCGTGTGTTGTTTGCTTATTTCAATGCATCTATGGCTAATAAATTAGTTTATAAACCATAAGGAAGTTGGAATACAGTAGGTTTAACACCAAAATAAATAAAGAATGAGTTCATTGCAGTACCTTATGTGGTGGTTTTGTTTTCTTTCACTAACGGAGCTTATAAGATTTCCTGTTGAGTTTTGTGTTGTGAAGTTTTCAAGTTTTGGGTAAAGCCTTTATGGACTATATGGAATAAAGGGTGGCAAGAGCATAAGCTTGGGTATGTCCATGGCACCCCAAGATATTCAAGAGTAGCCAAAAGCCTAAGCTTGGGGATGCCCCGGGAAGGCATCCCCTCTTTTGTCTTCGTTCATTGGTAACTTTACTCGGAGCTATATTTTTATTCGCCACATGATATGTGTTTTGCTTGGAGCGTCTTGTATTATATTAGTCTTTGCTTGTTAGTTTACCACAATCATCCTTGCTGTAACACACCTTTTGGGAGAAGCCTATTTGATTAGAATTTTCTAGAATACTCCATGTGCTTCACTTATATCTTTTGAGCTTGATAGTTTTTGCTCTAGTGCTTCACTTATATCTTTTAGAGCACGACGGTGGTGTCTTAATTTTGAAAAAATTGCTAGACTCTCATGCTTCACTTATATCATTTTGAGAGTCTTTTAGAACAGCATGGTATTTGCTTTTGTTACAAAGTTGGTCCTAGAATGATGAACATCCAAGTTGGGTATAATAAAAACTATCATAGGAAGTGAATTGGATGCTATGATCAACTTGATACTTGATAATTGTTTTTAGATATGGAGGTAGTAATATTAAAGTCATGCTAGTTGGGTGATTATGAAGAATGCTTGTGTTGAAGTTTGTGATTCCCGTAGCATGCATGTATGGTGAACCGCTTTGTGATGAAGTTGGAGCACAATTTTATTTATTGATTGTCTTCCTTATGAGTGGTAGTCGGGGACGAGCGATGGTCTTTCCCTACCAATCTATCCCCCTAGGAGCATGTGCGTAGTGCTTTGATTTTTGATGACTTCTAAAATTTTGCAACAAGTATATGAGTTCTTTTGGTTAATGTTGAGTCCATGGATTATACGCACCCTTTCACCCTTCCACCATTGCTAGCCTCTCTTGTGCCACGCAATTTTCACCGGTACCATATACCCACCATACTCCTTCCTCAAAACAGCCACCATACCTACCTGTTATGGCATTTCCATAGCCATTCCGAGATATATTGCCATGCAACTTTCCACCATTCCGTTCATATGCCACACATTACTTTTGTCATATTGCTCTTTGCATCATCATGTAGTTGACATCGTATTTGTGGCAAGGCCACCTTCATAATTTTCATACATGTCACTCTTGAGTCATTGCATATCCCGGTACACCACCAGAGGCATTCATATAGAGTCATATTTTGTTCTAGCTTTGAGTTGTAAATCCATAAAAGTGTGATGATCTTCATTATTAGAGCATTGTCCTCGTGAGGAAAGGATGATGAAGGCTATGATTCCCCCACAAGTCGGGATGAGACTTCGGAGCTTACAAAAAGAAAAAAAGAAAAGGCCAAAGAAAGAAAAAAAAAGAAAAAGAAAAAAAAGAGAGAGAAAAAGAGAGAAGGGACAATGCGACTATCTCTTTTTCCACACTTGTGCTTCAAAATAGCACCATGATCTTCATGATAGAGAGTCTCATATGTTGTCACTTTCATATACTAGTGGGAATTTTTTTTGACCAAAGAACAGTAGGGTAAGCCCCCTACTGTGAGTCATTTTCATTTATTAAGAGAGTATCCAAATTACATAATCAATTGGTTGTTGGGGGGACAACCAAGTAGGTACAAACTAGGGGGAGGAAAGTAATGAAGTTATTGAAAAATTAAATATTGTCTATCCATGAAGACATGCCCTCTTTTAGAGTGGGTTTAGCCCTCAGCATGGTCATTTTGAAATATCTGACAAAGTCATTTTTGCAATCATTTATTGAGCAAGGTATCCCTTCAAAAATCATCCCATTCCTTTGGTTCCATATACTCCAGCATCCAAGAATCATGATTTCCATGAAGTGGTTAATTTTATATCTGTGTTTAGCATCAATAATCATATTGTTGATCTCCATATCTGAATTCCATTCAAATCCAATGTCCCACCAGAAACCTTGACTAAATGGACAAGTGAATAGAAGATGAGTCCTGTCTTCATAGTCTTCATTGTTGCATAGGACACATATAGTGGACTCAAGGTGCATGCTTTTCCTGATCAAAAGATCGCATGTATTTATTTTGTCATTTAGCATGAGCCAACAGAAAAATTTGTGTCTTGGTAAACAACATGATTTCCATATCCATTTAAAGGTGGCAGCTGCATCTTCACCATTCATAAGGTAACCATAGATCTTCTTTGTAATGTTCTTATTGTTACCCCAGTTGAAGGTCCATGTGTCCTTGTCCTTTGAGTTCCTGATATTGTTTAGTTCTCCTGATAGTAAGTGGAATTGTTGGTGGGCTTGAATGGAAAGAGGAAGTTGGAACATGATGTAAAGGTTCTCTAGTTCCTTGGCTTCTTTGATTGATATGCTTTCCTTTTGGGTAAAAGAGTGAAGCTCAGGGTATTTAATTTTCCTAATATCACCATTCCATATGTCATCCCATAGCAGATTAGTGCAACCAGATTTGATGTCTCAAGTAGTCATTTCTCTGAAAAGGTCATACATTTTCATGCAATCTTTCCACCAAAAGGATCCTTTGCTTCTGTTGTAATGAGGGACATCATTGTTATGGTAGTGAGCTTCCCATATTAATTTAACCCATGGGACATCCACTTTATTATAGAACTTGAACAAATGCTTTATGAGGAGGGCTTTATTTTGTTCTCTAAGATTCAAAACCCCAAGACCTCCTTGCTGTTTGGGTTTGCATATCATCTCCCAGCTGGCCAGACATTTACCACCTTTATTGATTTCATTTCCATACCAAAGGAAATTTCTGCTTGATTTATCCACATGGTCCAGAATGGTAACATGGACTTTAAGAGAGCACATGGCAAATATAGGCATGGAAGCAACAACAGAGTTGACATAGGTGAGCCTCCCAGAATGGTGCATGAACCTGGCAACCCCTGATAATCTTTTATCAATCTTAGATATAACTGGGATGAGGTCATGAACAGAGGGTTTGGTGGTGCCCATAGGTAGTCCAAGATAGGTGAAAGGAAGGCTTTCAACTTTACAACCAAAAGAGTTAGCAAGGTTGTTGATTGATTGTTGATCCATATTTATTGGGATCATGGATGATTTGCTGTAATTCACAAATAGCCTAGTGGACATACTGAATAGATTAAGCAGGTATTTGAGATGGCTGAGTTGCTCTTCATCAGCAGGCATGATCAATAGAGTATCATCAGCATATTGAATAATAGGGTAGTCAAGCCCATATGCCTGATTTGTGGGGAGAGTGAACTCACCATTTGTCCAAGCAGCATTGATAATAGACTGAAGTAAATTAGCAGCAATGATATATAGAAGAGGAGAGTGAGGATCTCCCTTTCTGACTCCTCTTTTACATATAATTTTTTCCCAGCAACACCATTTAACAGGACAGATGTTGATGCAGTATTGAGTATATTGGTTACCCAATTTATCCATCTTGGACCAAAACCCTTTGCTTTCAACATGGCAATAATTGCATTGTATTCAATCTTGTCAAAAGCTTTCTCAAAATCAAGTTTGAGTATGATGATAGGTTTCTTTGATTGATGACATAGATGAATGTATTCAAATGCAAATCCCAAGCAGTCCTGGATATTTCTCCCTTTTATGAAACCATATTGATTCTGATGAATGACAGAGGTAATGATTTTCTGAGCTCTATTGGCCATGAGCTTTGTGATGATTTTGAGAGGAAGGCTGACCAGAGAAATGGGCCTGAAATCATTCATGCCAATAGGGTTTGTAATCTTTGGGATGAGTGTAATAAAAGCAGTATTAATACTCTGAATATCAATGTTACCTTCAAAAAAATCCCAAATCATAGTGTAAATATCTTGTTTGATGATATTCCAACATTTCTTCAGAAATAGGCCATTAAAACCATCAGGTCCAGGTGCTCTGTCAGAGTGGATGTCTTTAATAACTGGGTCAATTTCATCCATGGGAAAAGGGGCCTCAAGCTCAGATAGATCTTTAGGCTGAATAATTTCCTCAAGATTTAATAGCATAGGTGGGTTGATAGCTTTTCCCAGTCTATCTTTGTATGATTTCCAAATAATGGCAGCCTTGTGGTCATGATTTTGGAAAGGGGTCCCATCTTCATCTTGAAGAGAAGTTATGAAATTCTTCCTGTAGCTTTGGGTAGCCATGGCATGAAAAAATTCAGTATTTTCATCATCAAGCTGTATACTTCTCATCTTAAACCTGGATTTCCAATATATTCTTTTTACTTCCAATAGCTTGGCTATGTAATTCTTGATAATAATTCTGAAGTTTGCTTCAATAGTGCTCAGATTTCTTTGATCCTCAATGCCATCAATCATAGATAGAACATAGTTACATGCAGATATATTAGTGTTAAGTTTTGACAGGTTTTTGCTCCATTTTTTTAAACCCATTCCGTGACATTTGAACCTGGCAGCAGTATCCTTGGCAGAGTTTGTCAATTGTTGATTTCTGTTCCAACATTGAATAACAGTCTCATAGAATCCATTGAATTCAAACCAATAATTTTCAAATCTGAATATAGAGGATTTTGGAATATCACTGCCAATCTGAATGTGAATAGGAATATGATCTGAAGTGACTCTAGCAAGTGGGTGTGCCAATGTATTTGGGAAAGTCAGGGTCCAGTTGGCAGAAGTAAAAATCCAGTCAAGCTTTTCTAGAAGTGGAGAGTCCTGCATGTTGGACCAGGTGAAATTCCTACCCTTGGTAGGTATTTCCACAAGATCCTGTTGTTGGAGTAGGCTGTTAAACATAAGCATATTGTTGGTGTCTCCTCCTGGTCTGTTTCTGTCAAGTGGGCTTCTTAATAGATTGAAATCGCCCATTAGAATCCATCCATCTGAGAGGCATCAATATTGCTCAGCGAGTCAAAAAATTCAGTTCTGTCATCATTGTGGCAGGGTCCATATATATTGCTGATGTAAAAAATGTTGCCAGATAGATTGCATGATAACCTCACAGTGATTTGGTATGTATTTTGGCTGACAATAGATCCAGAAAAAAGACTGCCATTCCATAAGTAATAATTCCTCCTGATAGGCCAATAGAGGCAGTATATGCAAATTGGTTGTATCTTCTTGGTGAAAAATTTCTGAGGTAAGCTTGGTCAAAATAATCTCTCTTAGTTTCTTGCAAGCAAATAATGCCACAGTTTCTTTCTTCAATTTTTGCTCTAATATCATCCCATCTAATCTGGGAATTTATCCCTCTGACATTCCAATTTAGTATGTTCCAGTTTCTACTCATTGATCAAATTAGTAGGAAGGTGATTGTCTTGGATAGACATAATCAACTTCAAAGAGACATTGCAACAATCATAGGAAATGGTGAAATATGACAGCCATGTGGTCTGATAAATCATATTGCTAAGAAGCAGCAGGTACATACTCCACTGACCATTCAGACCACTTGAAACATAATTTAAATAGTGCATGATGTTCCAGTCACAAGCAAATAATATGGAGTCTAACTCCTTACAACCCAAGTTCTTAATAAAAATAGATAATAAAGCCCAAAAGAAGATAAAGTAAACACACTGTCTAATTCCAGCATTGATCTTGTAGTAACAAGACCATATAGAGCATCTAGGTTCTTTATTCATGGTCCACCTTGGCCATCAGCTTCCCTTCAGAAACCTCCTCAGGAGGGATCAGGCACTGCTTAGTGGCAAGAGCTTGGATTGTTCCAAGTGGCAGTTCAGGTGGTGGAGGAGCAGTTGGGTCTCTGACTTCATGCTCAAATTCAGTGTTGAGATTCTTCTGGCAGTTGCTGATGTTTTTGGCCTTGTTTGCAGCAGCTTCGTTCTTGAAGCCCACACTCAGACCAGCAAGGCGGCGGCTACGGTGCAGATAATTTACATCAAGTGGAGCATTGGCCTTCTTTCTTTTGTTGACCACATGTTTGGAGGGAATGGCAGGAGGAGCAATTCGTTCAGCAGATGTAGAATTTGGGTAACTGGCCATGAAATCTAGCATGGCAGGTGACATGTCAGGTTCATGACCGGATGACAGTGCAACAGCAGTAGTTTCAGAAATATCCAGCTCTTCAGAAATCATGACAGTGGAGATCATAGGTTCAGGTGGGGTTTCAGTAACGATAGTCTGCAGGCATTTCTTCACAGGACCATGGGCATCATCAACATTCATCAACTGGACACGGGTACTGACCACAGCAACATCATCGAGCATCTCAAGAACTTCAGCTGCAGAGCAAAAAATGCATCAGCAGCTTCAACTGCAGGCTGAATTGGTTGATCCTGATGAGCAATCTCAGGGTCTTGGGGCGGGGTGTGAACCATGGGTATGTCCTCATGATCATCTTCAGGAGCATGGTGGGCTGCAGGCGCAGCATGCGGGTTTTCATTCTGGACAAAATCGGCATCGTGCCATATACCACCAAAAGGAGCATGAGGTATGGGGTGCAGGACACCGTCAGGGGGGGCTCGGGTCTTCATCGCCACCCATAGCACCAAGGAGTTCAGTTGACAAAATATACACAGCACTAGTCCAAGACTGCCCATGGCCATAATCATCTAGGCTTTCACATATGACATGACTGACAGGTATTTCCAAAAGATCAGGCACTCTAATCTTGACCAAAATACGAGCTCTATTGGACAAATCTCTATTCCAAACTAAAAACTTGGTAAATCCACTGACAGATTCACGGACTTCATTAGGTCTCCATGCCTCAAGAGGGTAATTGACCATCATGATCCAAACATCATGGGAGAAGGTGCAGTCTCGATAGTTTATACCTCGGTCATGACGGATAACATGCAGAGTCGAGTCGCCTACGAAGTAGGGACTATTTGCGATAGCAGTGTCGATGTCGCAGGCATGCTGGAAGCGGACGAGAGCGGCTCCATGCCGCACCTTGATAATTCAGCAATGCGGAAACCACGCTCATGGTCAAGATAGTGACGAATGAGCATGGCGTCCGTGTCGAACTAGTTGGGATCCGGAGGCGGGGCGAGGGAGATGATGGCCCAATCCCCCGATTGGACCAGAGCTTCTCCGCCAAGTTAGTGGAAGGATTGACGAGGGCGGTTTCCATGGGCATCCATGATGGCAATGCCCGGGGGGAGGAGTGGGAGGGGGTCGTATGGGTAGGTGGCCATGTTGGCAGAGGAAGTTGGGGCGACAATGGAGAAACACGATGGAGCAGAGAAGGGGTGTAATGGAGAACAGGGGGTTTGGCAGGCCGGGCGGTCGAATAGAGGGGGAGGGGTGGGGTTTTGGGGAGACGAGTCGTCGTGAGGGTTATCGGGTTTGGGTGTGGGAGGGCGAGTGGGAATTTGGTGGGATTTTACCCGATAGACAAGGGTTTTGTTTTTGGATAAGAAACAGAAACGGGATATATGCCCGTAACGAAAACAAGATCGGCATCTAAACTAATTTTTGCAGTCGATATGTAGGTGCCCAGATGATAAGCATTTTCCACAGAAAGATAAAAGAGGAGTTTGTTGATGGCCAGGTGGGCCATGAACATTGTGGTGGGCTTGATTGGGTCATGGGTTGATGATGGAAGTGGGCTGGGCTCCAGTCAAAAGTGGGGTTGTGGTGGGCTGTGATGTTTCAGGAGGCCTTGAAGCAGGGTCTTCGGGGATAGAATTTTGAATGGAGATAATCCCGCTCGCCGTTGGCACGTGATCCGATGATGACGGGTATAGTTGATGGCTGCGAGAGTGGAGCATGAAGATGGGTTGGGTGGTCGCCGTGTGCCAATGGGAATAGAATTAGCACCGGTGAGATGTCCAGGAGGGGATCTAGAGACCGTAGTCCATTCATGCTCAAGCTCGTAAAGCCATAGATTGTATTCTCTAATCCACGATGGTCCACCAAACCCCCAAAGGTGAAAATGACATGAAAAACTGGGGCATTGAAAAGATCTTAAGCGATAGATCATAAATCCAACCGCCTTAGAAATAACAGAGAATTTCAAAACTTGACCACGGATGAGAGAAACATTGAGGTGGGATGGAGACCCCCCAATGCAAGCCTCTAGTGCTAATCCAACGTGTTCAACATTTAGGAGGAAGGAAGAATGGCTAAATGAAACCACCAGGTGGAAAGCATGATTGGGATCGAGGCAATGAACAGAAGTGCAGAATCTGGCTCTAACCTTGTTGGCAATTTCCACTCCCAGAGAAAGATCCAGGAGAGGGGGCACCATCTTGGCCGGAGAGATTCACAAGGTTGGAGCGCCATGGATCACCGGAGGAGTCGCCCTAGGAGTCGCTCGAGAGGTGGTGGAGGGGGGAGCCATTTCTGGAGTGTAACAATGTCCTTGACTTCTCTCAAATGCGAGTGAGTAGTGGGAATTTTTCATTATAGAACTTGGCTTGTATATTCCAATGATGGGCTTCCTCAAAAGTGCCCTAGGTCTTCGTGAGCAAGCGAGTTGGATGCACACCCACTTAGTTTCTTTTGTTGAGCTTTCATATATTTATAGCTCTAGTGCATCTGTTGCATGGCAATCCCTACTCACTCACATTGATATCTATTAATGGGCATCTCCATAGTCCGTTGATACGCCTATATAGTTGGTGTGAGACTATCTTCTCCTTTTTGTCTTCTCCACAACCACCATTCTATTCCACATATAGTGCTATGTCCATGGCTCACGCTCATGTATTGCGTGAAAGTTGAAAGAGTTTGAGATTATTAAAGTATGAAACAATTGCTTGGATCGTCATCGGGGTTGTGCATGATTAAATACTTTGTGTGATGAAGATAGAGCAATAGCCAGACTATATGATTTTGTAGGGGTAACTTTCTTTAGCCATGTTATTTTGAGAAGACATGATTACCTTGATTAGTATGCTTGAAGTATTACTATTTCTTATGTCTTTATGAACTTTTATTTTGTATTATTTGGATCTAAACATTCATGCCACAATGAAAGAAAATTACATTATGAATTATGCTAGGTAGCATTCAACATCAAAAATTCTCTTTTTATCATTTACCTACTCGAGGACGAGCAGGAATTAAGCTTGGGGATGCTTGATACGTCTCGAACGTATCTATAATTTTTGATTGTTCCATGCTATTATATTACCCCTTTTGGATGTTTATGGGCTTTATTCTACACATTTATATCATTTTTGGGACTAACCTACTAACCGGAGGCCCAGCCCATATTGTTGTTTTCTGCCTATTTCAGTATTTCGAAGAAAAGGAATATCGAACGGAGTCCAAACAGAATGAAACCTTCGGGAGCGTTATTTTTGGAACAAATCTGATCCAGAGAGCCTGGAGTGCAAGTCAAGAAAGCTTCAAGGGCCCCACGAGATAGGAGGGCTCGCCCCCTTGTAAGGCGCACCCCCTGTCTCGTGGGCCCCTCGGGCGTCCACCGACGTACTTCTTCCTCCTATATATGTCAACGGACACCGAAAACATCCAGGGGCACCACGAAACACAATTTCCACCGCCGTAACCTTATGTATCCGCGAGATCCCATATTGGAGCCTTCGCCGGCACTCTGCCGGAGGGGGAATCGATCATGGAGAGCTTCTACATCAACACCATAGCCTCTCCGATGAGTTGTGAGTAGTTTACCATAGACCTACGGGTCCATAGTTATTAGCTAGATGGCTTCTTCTCTCTTTTTGGATCTCAATACAATGTTCCCCCCCCTCTCTTGTGGAGATCTATTCGATGTAATCTCTTTTTGTGGTGTGTTTGTCGAGATCCGATGAATTGTGGGTTTATGATCAAGTTTATCTATGAATAATATTGGAATCTTCTCTGATTTCTTTTATGTATGATTGAGTTATCTTTACAAGTCTCTTTGAATTATCAGTTTGGTTTGGCCTACTAGATTGATCTTTCTTGCCATGGGAGAACTGTTTAGCTTTGGGTTCAATCTTGCGGTGATCTTACCCAGTGACAGAAAGGGTTGCAAGACACGTATTGTATTGTTGCCATCGAGGATAACAAGATGGGGTTTATATCATATTGCATGAGTTTATCCCTCTACATCATGTCATCTTGCTTAATGCGTTGCTCTGTTCTTATGAACTTAATACTCTAGATGCAGGAAGGAGTCGGTCGATATGTGGAGTAATAGTAGTAGATGCAGGCAGGAGTTGGTCTACTTGTTATGGACGTGATGCCTATATACATGATCATGCCTAGATAACGTCATAATTATTCGCTTTTCTATCAATTGCTCGACAGTAATTTGTTCACCCATCGTAATACTTATGCTATCTCGAGGGAAGCCTCTAGTGAAACCTATGGCCCCCGGGTCTATCTCTTATCATATTTGCTTTCAATATACTTTTATTTGCATCTTTATTTTCTGCATCTATATTATAAAATACCAAAAATATATTTATCTTATCATACTATCTCTATGAGATCTCACTTTCATAAGTGACCGTGAAGGGATTGACAACCCCTTTATTGCGTTGGTTGCGAGTTCTCAGTTTGTTTGTGTAGGTGTGTGGGACTTTTGAGGAGCCTCCTACTGGATTGATACCTTGGCTCTCAAAACTGAGGGAAATACTTACGCTACACTTTGCTGCATCACCCTCTCCTCTTCGGGGAAAACCAACGCTAGCTCAAGACGTAGCAACGGGTAACAAGCAATGAAAGTAAATAAGGTGCAGCAAGGTGGCCCAATCCTTTTTGTAGCAAAGGACAAGCTTGGACAAGTTCTTATATAGAGAAAAGCGCTCCCGAGGACACATGGGAATTTTCATCAAGCTAGTTTTCATCACGCTCATATGATTCGTGTTCGTTACTTTGATAATTTGATATGTGGGTGGACTGGTGCTTGGGTACTGCCCTTTCTTGGACAAGCATCCCACTTATGATTAACCCCTATTGCAAGCATCCGCAACTACAAAAGAAGTATTAAGGTAAACCTAACCATAGCATGAAACAAGTGGATCCAATTCAGCCCCTTACGAAGCAACACATAAACTAGGGCTTAAGCTTCTGTCACTCTAGAAACCCATCATCTACTTATTACTTCCGAATGCCTTCCTCTAGGCCCAAATAATGGTGAAGTGTCATGTAGTCGACGTTCACATAACACCATTAGAGGAGAGACAACATACATCTCATCAAAATATCAAACGAATACCAAATTCACATGACTACTAATAGCAATACTTCACCCATGTCCTCAGGAACAAACGTAACTACTCACAAAGCATATTCATGTTCATAATCAGGGGAGTATTAATATGCATTAAGGATCTGAACATATGATCTTCCACCAAATAAACCAACTAGCATCAACTACAAGGAGTAATAAACACTACTAGCAACCCACAGGTACCAATCTGAGGTTTTGGTACAAAGATTGGATACAAGATATGAACTAGGGTTCGAGAGCAGATGGTGCTGGTGAAGATGTTGATGGAGATTGACCCCCTCCCGATGAGAGGATCGTTGGTGACGATGATGGTGATGATTTCCCCCTCCCGGAGGGAAGTTTCCCCAGCAGAACAGCTCCGCCGGAGCCCTAGATTGGTTCCACCTCGTGGCGGTGGAGTTTCGTCCCGTAAGCTTGCTTATTATTTTTTTCCAGGGTAAAAGACTTCATATAGCAGAAGATGGGCACCGGAGGGCTGCCAGGTGGCCCATGAGGCAGGGGGGCGCCCGGGGGGAGGGGGTAGGGCGTGCCCCCCACCCTCGTGGGTGGTGGGTGGCCCTCTCAGATATTTCTTCCACTGAATATTTTTTATTAATTCCCAAAATTACTTTCGTGGAGTTTCAGGACTTTTGGAGCTGTGCAGAATAGGTTTCCAATATTTGCTCCTTTTCTAGCCCAGAATCCCAGCTGTCGGCATTCTCCCTCTTCATGTAAACCTTGTAAAATAAGAGAGAATAGCCATAAGTATTGTGGCATAACGTGTAATAACAGCCCATAATGAAATAAATATCGATATAAAAGCATGATGCAGAATGGACGTATCAGGGATCGGCGACATGGAGCAGCTAGATCCACCCATTATAGGTAGAGGGCGGCGCCAGAGTGAATGGGATGGGGTTGGGGCCCGCTGGTGGGGCTTGGGTCGCAATGGCGGGGTGAAAGAGGAGGCGAAGTGGGGAGGAGGAATTTTTGCTTCGCGAGAGTGCGGTCGAGTATATTTAAGAGTCACGGACGTTGCAACAGTGGTGGAGCTACACTACGGAACCTGGGCGGGCCAGTACAAAGGAAAGCCCACTATTTTTCCTCTCGTGGCACAGTTTGATCTTAATACCTTGTTGTTTTAGCTGTGGTGTAGGCGGGCCATGACCCATTTGGCCTAGCTATAGCTCCGCCAGTGCACTGTAGAGTAATTTTTTTTCCTCCACTAAAGGACTTCGGGCTTCGGTTAATTACCGGTTAAATGAGGACAACCAAATTTATCCACCTATAGTGATTTATTAGGATGGGATAGAGATGCTCTAAGTTCTTAAACTAGTTTTCTATATGATTATCAGATTATCCTATGCAAATCCTGGCCCCGCGCCCATGAAGGAGGTGAAATTTGTCCCACCCATAAGAGCATCTCCAGCCGCGCCCCCAAGAGCCCCTCCCCAGGCGTTTTTTCCGCGCCGGCGCCGAAAAAACTATTGGGGAACGTAGTAATTTCAACAAAATTCCTACGCACACGCAAGATCATGGTGATGCATAACAACAAGAGGGAAGAGTGTTATCCATGTACCCTTGTAGACCGAAAGTGGAAACGTTATGACAATGCGGTTGATGTAGTCGTCCGCCTTCACGATCGACCGATCCTAGTACCGAACGTACGGCACCTCCGCGATCTGCACACGTTCAGCTCGGTGACATCCCACAAACTCCATCCAGCAAAGTGTCGAGGGAGAGTTTCGTCAGGACGACGGCGTGATGACGGTGATGATGATGTTTGATACGTCTCCAACGTATCTATAATTTTTGATTGTTCCATGCTATTATATTACCCCTTTTGGATGTTTATGGGCTTTATTTTACACATTTATATCATTTTTGGGACTAACCTACTAACCGGAGGCCCAACCCATATTGTTGTTTTTTTGCCTATTTCAGTATTTCGAAGAAAAGGAATATCAAACGGAGTCCAAACAGAATGAAACCTTCGGGAGCGTGATTTTTGGAACGAACGTGATTCGGAGAGCTTGGAGTGCAAGTCAAGAAGCTGCCGAGGAAGCCACGAGATAGGAGCCCCCCCTGTAGGGCGCGCCCCCTGTCTCGTGGGCCCCTCGGGCGGCCACCCACATACTTCTTCCTCCTATATATACCTACATACCCCGAAAACATCCAGGGGCACCACGAAACACAATTTCCACCGCCGTAACCTTCTGTATCCGCGAGATCCCATCTTGGAGCCTTCGCCGGCACTCTGCCGGAGGGGGAATCGACCATGGAGGGCTTCTACATCAACATCCTTGCCCCTCTGATGAGTTGTGAGTAGTTTACCACAGACCTACGTGTCCATAGTTATTAGCTAGATGGCTTCTTCTCTCTTTTTGGATCTCAATACAATGTTCTCCCCCTCTCTTGTGGAGATCTATTCGATGTAATCTCTTTTTGCGGTGTGTTTGTCGAGATCCGATGAATTGTGGGTTTATGATCAAGTTTATCTATGAATAATATTTGAATCTTCCCTGAATTCTCTTATGTATGATTGAGTTATCTTTGCATGTCTCTTCGAATTATCAGTTTGGTTTGGCCTACTAGATTGGTCTTTCTTGCCATTGGAGAAGTGCTTAGCTTTGGGTTCAATCTTGCGGTGTTCTTACCCAGTGACAGAAAGGATTGCAAGACATGTATTGTATTGTTGCCATCGAGGATAACAAGATGTGGTTTACATCATATTGCATGAGTTTATCCCTCTACATCATGTCATCTTGCTTAATGCGTTACTCTGTTCGTATGAACTTAATACTCTAGATGCAGGCAGGAGTCAGTCGATGTGTGGAGTAATAATAGTAGATGCAGGCAGGAGTCGGTCTACTTGTTATGGACGTGATGCCTATATACATGATCATGCCTAGATAATCTCATAACTATGCGCTTTTCTATCAATTGCTCGACAGTAATTTGTTCAACCACCGTAATACTTATGCTATCTTGAGAGAAGCCTCTAGTGAAACCTATGGCCCCCGGGTCTATGTCTTATCATATTTGCTTTCAATCTACTTTTATTTGCATCTTTACTTTTTGCATCTATATTATAAAATACCAAAAATATATTTATCTTATCATACTATCTCTATCAGATCTCACTTTAGCAAGTGGCCGTGAAGGGATTGACAACCCCTTTATTGCGTTGGCTGCGAGTTCTCAGTTTGTTTGTGTAGGTGCGTGGGACTTTTGAGGAGCCTCCTACTGGATTGATACCTTGGTTCTCAAAACTAAGGGAAATACTTACGCTACACTTGTTGCATCACCCTGTCCTCTTCGGGGAAAACCAACGCTAGGTCAAAATGTAGCAAGAAGGATTTCTGGCGTCGTTGTCGGGGAGGTCTTCGCTCAAGTCAAGACATACCAAGTACCCATCACAAACCCATCTCCCTCGCATTTACATTATTTTCCATTTGCCTCTCATTTTCCTCTCCCCCACTTCACCCTTGCCATTTTATTCGCCCTCTCTTTCCCAATCTCCTCCTCTCTTTTTCGCTTGCCGTTTTTTTGCTTGCTTGTGTGGCTGTTTGTCCTTATGGCTTTGCCTAAAGGTCCTGACCACCTTCTCAGAAGGATGGATGAGATTGAATCAAATATTAGAAGCTTTATGAATTTGCAATTTCAGCATAATAATTTCTTTAGAAAAGAGCTTAAGGAACAAAAAAAGTTTTTTGGGGTTTATGAACAAAGAGCTTGATGATATGAATAAAGAATTCTATGGTGTTAACGCTCAAATTACCCGGCTTGAAAATGCTATAGCCAAAATTTCTGACGAGCAAGCCACCTTAGTCAATAAGATGGCCGCTAAACCAGAAAAATTACGTGAAAATAATGATGAGGATCTTAAAGTTATTAATGCGTCTCCTATTATATCTATGTTTTGCAATATGAATTTTGATGATTATGGGACTGATGATGAATCAACTTTGCCTACAAGGCGTCCCTAGAATTCGGAGTCTTTAGATCTTGATACTAAATTTGGTAAAAGTGAGATTGGAGAATCCTCAACTAATATTGAACCTACTATCTCGGATTTCAAGGAATTTGATTATGATAATTGCTCTTTAAAAGGTTGTATTTCCTTGTTGCAATCCGTTGTTAATTCTCCTCGTGCTTATAGTCAAAACAAAGCTTTTACCAAACATATTGTTGATGCCTTGATGCAATCTTATGATGAAAAACTTAATTTGGAAGTTTCTATACCTAGAAAACTTAATGATGAGTGGGAACCTACTATAAAAATTAGAATTAAAGATTATGAGTGTTTTGCTTTGTGTGATTTGGGTGCTAGTGTTTCCATGATTCCGAAAACTTTACGTGATATTCTAGGTTTCCATGATCTTGAAGATTGCTCTTTAAATTTGCACCTTGCAGATTCCACCATTAAAAAGCCTATGGGGAGGATCAATGATGTTCTTATTGTTGCAAATAGAAATTTGGTACCCGTAGATTTTATCGTTCTTGATATAGATTGCAATCTTTCTTGCCCTATTATTCTTGGTAGACCTTTCCTTAGAAGAATTGGTGCGATTATTGATATGAAGGAAGGGAACATTAGATTCCAATTTACCTTAAATAAAGGCATGGAGCACTTTCCAAGAAAGAAAGTCAAATTACCTTATGAATCTGTCATGCGTGCTACTTATGAATTTAGTGCCAAAGATGGCACTCGTTAGATCTATCTTCGATTTTTATGCCTAGCTAGGGGCGTTAAACGATAGGCTAGTTGGGAGGCAACCCAATTTTCTTTATGTTCTTTGTTTTTGTTCCTGTTTAGTGTTAAATTTTGTTTCTACTTTCTGTTTAGATGTGTTTTTATGTTTTATTTAGTGTTTGTGCCAAGTAGAACCTATAGGATAAACTATGATGATAGTTGATTTGATTCTGCTGAAAAACAGAAACTTTGTGCTCACGAGAAAAAATTCAATAAATCACAGAAACGAGCTTTTGCATTGATTCTTTTTGCTGCTGATCAATAAACAAATTTTCCAGTACTTCATATTCTGGTAGGATTTTTAGAGTTCCAGAAGTTTACATTAGTTACAGATTTCTACAGACTGTTCTATTTTTCGTGTGTTGTTTGCTTATTTCAATGCATCTATGGCTAGTAAATTAGTTTATAAACCATAAGAAGTTGGAATACAGTAGGTTTAACACCAAAATAAATAAAGAATGAGTTCATTGCAGTACCTTATGTGGTGGTTTTGTTTTCTTTCACTAACGGAGCTTATAAGATTTCCTGTTGAGTTTTGTGTTGTGAAGTTTTCAAGTTTTGGGTAAAGCTTTTATGGACTATGGAATAAAGGGTGGCAAGAGCCTAAGATTGGGGATGCCCAAGGCACCCCAATATATTCAAGAATAGCCAAAAGCCTAAGCTTGGGGATGCCCCGGGAAGGCATCCCCTCTTTCGTCTTCGTTCATTGGTAACTTTACTTGGAGCTATATTTTTATTCGCCACATGATATGTGTTTTGCTTGGAGTGTCATGTATTATATTAGTCTTTGCTTTTTAGTTTGCCACAATCATCCTTTCTGTACACACCTTTTGGGAGAAGCCTATTTGATTAGAATTTGCTAGAATACTCTATGTGCTTCACTTATATCTTCTGAGCTTGATAGTTTTTGCTCTAGTGCTTCACTTGTATCTTTTAGAGCACGGTGATATCTTAATTTTGAAGAAATTGCTAGTCTCTCATGCTCCACTTATATTATTTTGAGAGTCTTTTAGAACAGCATGGTTTTTGCTATGATCATAAAGTTGGTCCTAGAATGATGAGCATCCAAGTTGGGTATAATAAAAACTATCATAGGAAGTGAATTGGATGCTATGATCAACGTGATACTTGATAATTGTTTTGAGATATGGAGGTAGTGATATTAATGTCATGCTAGTTGGGTGATTATGAATTTAAAGAATGATTGTGTTGAATTTAGCAAGTCCCGTAGCATGCACGTATGGTTAAAGTTATGTAACAAATTTGAAACATGAAGTGTACGTGGCTTGTGCATCCTTATGAGTGGCGGCCGGGGACGAGCGATGGTCTTTTCCTACCAATCTATCCCCCTAGGAGCATGCGCGTAGTACTTGATTTTTGATGACTTCTAAATTTTTGCAATAAGTATATGAGTTCTTTTGACTAATGTTGGGTCCATGGATTATACGCACTTTTACCTTTCCACCATTCCTAGCCTCTTCGGTACCGTGCATTGCCCTTTCTCACCTTGAGAGTTGGTGCAAACTTCGCCGGTGCATCCAAACCCCGTGATACAATATGCTCTATCACACATAAACCTCCTTATATCTCCCTCAAAACAGCCACCATACCTACCTATTATGGCATTTCCATAGCCATTCCGAGATATATTGCCATTCAACTTTCCACCGTTCCGTTTATCGTCATCATGACATACATTACTTTTGTCATATTGCCATTGCATGATCATGTAGTTGACATCGTATTTGTGGCAAAGCCACCATGCATTATTTTTCCTACATGTCACTCTTGATTCATTGCACCATCCCAGTACACCGCCGGAGGCATTCATATAGAGTCATATCTTGTTCCAGTTTCGAGTTGTAATTCATATGTTGTAATCAATAGAAGTGTGATGATCATCATTTTTAGAGCATTGCCCAAAGAAAAGGAAGAAAGGCCAAAAGAAAAAAAAGAAAGGCCCAAGAAAAAAAAGGAAAAAAAAGAAAAAGAAAGAAAAAGAAAAAGGAAAAAATATAAAAAAATAAATAAAAAGGGCAATGCTACTATCTCTTTTTCCACACTTGTGCTTCAAAGTAGCACCTTGTTCTTCATGTAGTGATTCTCATATATTGTGCTTCAAAGTAGCACCATGTTTTTCATATAGTGAGTCTCATAAGTTGTCTTTTTCATACTAGTGGAAATTTTTCATTATAGAACTTGGCTTGTATATTCCTACGATGGGCTTCCTCAAATGCCCTAGGTCTTCGTGAGCAAGCAAGTTGGATGCACACCCACTAGTTTTCTTTTGTTGAGCATTTATTTATACCTCTAGTGCATCCGTTGCATGGCAATCCCTACTCCTCATGTTGACATCAATTGATGGGCATCTCTATAGCCCATTGATTATCCTCGTCAATGTGAGACTTTCTCCTTTTTTGTCTTCTCCACACAATCCCCATCATCATATTCAATTCCACCCATAGTGCTATATCCATGGCTCACGCTCATGTATTGCGTGAAGGTTAAAAAAGTTTGAGATTATTTAAGTATGAAATAATTGCTTGGCTTGTCATCGGGGGTATAGAAGTTGGGAACATCTTTGTGTGACGAAAATGAAGCATAGCCTAACTATATGATTTTGTAGGGATGAACTTTCTTTTGCTATGTTATTTTGAGAAGACATGATTACTTTGATTTGTATGGTTGAAGTGTTACTATTTCTTTTATCAATATGAACTTTTATTTTGAATCATTTGGATCTGAACATTCATGCCACATTAAAGAAAATTACATTATGAATTATGCTAGGTACCATTCCACATCAAAAATTCTCTTTTTATCATTTACCTACTCGAGGACGAGCAGGAATTAAGCTTGGGGATGCTTGATACGTCTCCAACGTATCTATAATTTTTGATTGTTCCATGCTATTATATTACCCCTTTTGGATGTTTATGGGCTTTATTTTACACATTTATATCATTTTTGGGACTAACCTACTAACCGGAGGCCCAGCCCATATTGCTGTTTTTTTTGCCTATTTCAATATTTCGAAGAAAAGGAATATCAAACGGAGTCCAAACGGAATGAAACATTCGACAGCGTGATTTTTGGAACGAACGTGATCTGGAGAGCTTGGAGTGCAAGTCAAGAAGCTCCCGAGGAAGCCACGAGATAGGAGGCCGCCCCCCCCTGTAGGGCGCGCCCCCTGTCTCGTGGGCCCCTCGGGCGGCCACCGACGTACTTCTTCCTCCTATATATACCTACGTACCCCGAAAACATCCAGGGGTACCACGAAACACAATTTCCACCGCCGTAACCTTCTGTATCCGCGAGATCCCATCTTGGAGCCTTCGTCGGCACTCTGCCAGAGGGGGAATCGACCATGGAGGGCTTCTACATCAACACCCTTGCCCCTCCGATGAGTTGTGAGTAGTTTACCACAGACCTACGGGTCCATGGCTATTAGCTAGATGGCTTCTTCTCTCTTTTTGGATCTCAATACAATGTTCTCCCCCTCTCTTGTGGAGATCTATTCGATTTAATCTCTTTTTGCGGTGTGTTTGTCAAGATCCGATGAATTGTGGGTTTATGATCAAGTTTATCTATAAATAATATTTGAATCTTCTCTGAATTCTTTTATGTATGATTGATTTATCT
Organism: Triticum aestivum; assembly: GCF_018294505.1. Lineage (NCBI taxonomy): Eukaryota > Viridiplantae > Streptophyta > Magnoliopsida > Poales > Poaceae > Triticum > Triticum aestivum. The sequence continues at coordinate 21,454,372 of NC_057807.1, read as the reverse complement.
TTGCAAGTCTCTTCGAATTATCAGTTTGGTTTGGCCTACTAGATTGGTCTTTCTTGCCATGGGAGAAGTGCTTAGCTTTGGGTTCAATCTTGCGGTGTTCTTACCCAATGACAGAAAGGGTTGCAAGACACGTATTGTATTGTTGCCATCGAGGATAACAAGATGGGGTTTACATCATATTGTATGAGTTTATCCCTCTACATCATGTCATCTTGCTTAATGCGTTACTCTGTTCTTATGAACTTAATACTCTAGATGCAGGCAGGAGTCGGTCGATGTGTGGAGTAATAGTAGTAGATGCAGGCAGGAGTCGGTCTACTTGTTATGGACGTGATGCCTGTATACATGATCATGCCTAGATAATCTCATAACTATGTGCTTTTCTATCAATTGCTCGACAGTAATTTGTTCACCCACCGTAATACTTATGCTATCTTGAGAGAAGCCTCTAGTGAAACCTATGGCCCCTGGGTCTATCTCTTATCATATTTGCTTTCAATCTACTTTTATTTGCATCTTTAGTTTTTGCATCTATATTATAAAATACCAAAAATATATTTATCTTATCATACTATCTCTATCATATCTCACTTTCGCAAGTGGTCGTGAAGGGATTGACAACCCCTTTATTGCGTTGGTTGCGAGTTCTCAGTTTGTTTTTGTAGGTGCGTGGGACTTTTGAGGAGCCTCCTACTGGGTTGATACCTTGGTTCTCAAAACTGAGGGAAATACTTACGCTACACTTGCTGCATCACCCTCTCCTCTTCGGGGAAAACCAACGCTAGCTCAAGACGTAGCAATGCTACTGATGCAGGGCTTTTCCTAAGCACCACAACGACATAACCGAGGTGGATTATGGTGGAGGGGGGCACCGCACACGGCTAAGAGAGATCAATGATCAACTTGTGTTGTCTGTTGTGCCTTTGGGGTGTCCCCCGCCCACGTATATAAATGAGGGAGGAGGAGTGATACGTCTCCGTCGTATCTATAATTTTTGATTGTTCCATGCCAATATTATTCAACTTCCATATACTTTTGGCAACTTTTTATACTATTTTTGAGACTAACATATTGATCCAGTGCCCAGTGCCAGTTCCTATTTGTTGCATGTTTTATGTTTTACAGAAACCCAATATCAAACGGAATCCAAACGGGATAAAAATGGGCGGAGAATTATTTTGGAATATTTGGGATTTTCCGGAGGAAGAATCAACGCGAAATGTTGTCCGAGGTGGCCATGAGACAGGGGGCGCGCCCACCCCCCTGGGCACGCCTGGCACTCTCGTGGGCTACCCGTAAGGCGGTTGATGCTCTTCTTTTGTCGCAAGAAAGCTAATTTTATGAGAAAAATCTGGGCGAAAGATTCACCCCAATCGGAGTTACGGATCTCCAGATATAAAGGAAACGGTGAAGGGGCAGAATCTGAGAACGCAGAAATAGAGAGATAGATCCAATCTCGGAGGGGCTCTCGCCCCTACCAAGCCATGGGAGCCAAGGACCAGAGGGGAAACCCTTCTCCCATCTAGGGAGGAGGTCAAGGAAGGAGAAGAAGAAGGGGGGCTCGCTCCCCCTTGCTTCCAGTCGCGCCGGAATGCTGCCAAGGGCCATCATCATCACCGCGATCTTCACCAACACCTCCATCATCTTCACCAACATCTCCATCACCTTCCCCCATCTATATCCAGCGGTCCACTCTCCCGCAACCCGATGTACCCTCTACTTGAACATGGTGCTTTATGCTTCATATTATTTTCCAATGATGTGTTGCCATCCTATGATGTCTGAGTAGATTTTCGGTGTCCTATCGGTGATTGATGAATTGCTATGATTGGTTTGAGTTACATGTTTTATTATTGGTGTTGTCCTATGGTGCTCTCCGTGTCGCGCAAGCGTGAGGGATCTCCGCTGTAGGTTTTGCAATATGTTCACGATTTGCTTATGGTGGGTGGCGTGAGTGACAGAAGCACAGACCCGAGTAAGTAGATTGTTTGCATATGGGATAAAGGGGACTTGATACTTTAATGCTATGGTTGGGTTTTACCTTAATGATCTTTAGTAGTTGCGGATGCTTGCTAGAGTTCCAATCATAAGTGCATATGATCCAAGTAGAGAAAGTATGTTAGCTTATGCCTCTCCCTTAAATAGAATTGCAATAGTGATTACCTGTCTAGTAACGTAGTCAATTGCTTAGGGATAATTCCACAACTCCTACCACCACTTTTCCACACTTGTTATATTTACTTTATTGCTTCTTTATCTAAACAGCCCCTAGTTTATATTTACACGTTCTTTATTATCTTGCAAACTTATCCAACAACACCTACAAAGTACTTCTAGTTTCATACTTGTTCTAGGTAAAGCGAACGTCAAGCGTGCGTAGAGTCGTATCAGTGGCCGATAGGACTTGGGAGAGTATTTGTTCTACCTTTATCTCCTTGTTGGGTTCGACACTCTTACTTATCGAAAGAGGCTACAACTATCACGTATACTTGCGGGTTATCAAGGAGGAAGCCGGTCCTAGAGGGGGCGCCAAGTGTGGGGAGTCCTACTAGGACTCCCAAGTCCTAGTATGATTCCCCTTTTCCTTTCTGGAGTAGGAGAGAAGAAAGAGGGAAAGAGAGAGGGAGTAGGAAAGGGCAAGGGGGGCGCCCCCCCCCCCCCTTTCCCCTAGTCCAATTCGGACACATGGGGGGAGCGCGCCTCCTTCCCTTTGGCCTACCTCCTCTATTCCCGTATGGCCCAATAAGGCCCAATACTTCTCCCGGCGAATTCCCGTAACTCTCCGTTACTCCGAAAAATACCCGAATCACTCGGAGCTTTTTCGTTGTCCGAATATAGCCTTGCAATATATCGATCTTTACGGCTCGACCATTCCAAGACTCCTCATCGTGTCTCCGATCTCATCCGGGACTCCGAACAAACTTCGGTCATCAAATCACATAACTCATAATACAAATCGTCACAGAACGTTAAGCGTGTGGACCCTACGGGTTCGAGAACTATGTAGACATGACCGAGGCTCATCTCCGATCAATAACCAATAGCGGAACCTGGATACTCATATTGGCTCCTACATACTCTACGAAGATCTTTATCGGTCAAACGCATAACAACATACGTTGTTCCCTTCGTCATCGGTATGTTACTTGCCCGAGATTCGATCGTTGGTATCTCAATACCTAGTTCAATATCATTACCAGCAAGTCTCTTTACTTGTTCTGTAATGCATCATCCTGCAACTAACTCATTAGTCACATTGCTTGCAAGGCTTATAGTGATATGCATTATCGAGAGGGCCCAGAGATACCTCTCCGACAATCGGAGTGACAAATCCTAATCCCGATCTATGCCAACCCAACAAACACCATCAGAGACACCTATAGAGCACCTTTATAATCACCCAGTTACGTTGTGACGTTTGGTAGCACACAAAGTGTTCCTCCGGTATTCGGGAGTTGCATAATCTCATAGTCATAGGAACATGTATAAGTCATGAAGAAAGCAATAGCAATATACTAAACAATCAAGTGCTAAGCTAATAGAATGGGTCAAGTCAATCACATCATTCTCTAATGATGTGATCCCATTAATCAAATGACAACTCATGTCTATGGTTAGGAAACTTAACCATCTTTGATTCAACAAACTAGTCAAGTAGAGGCATACTAGTGACACTCTGTTTGTCTATGTATTCACACATGTACTAAGTTTCTGGTTAATACAATTCTAGCATGAATAATAAACATTTATCATGAAATAAGGAAATAAATAATAACTTTATTATTGCCTCTAGGGCATATTTCCTTCAGTCTCCCACTTTCACTAGAGTCAATAATCTAGTTCACATCGCTATGTGATTTAACACCAATACTTCACATCACCATGTGATTAACACCCATAGTTCACATCGCCATGTGACCAACACTCAAAGTGTTTACTAGAGTTAGAAACCTAGTTCACATCATCATGTGATTAACACCCAAAGAGTACTAAGGTGTGATCATGTTTTGCTTGTGAGAGTAGTTTAGTCAATGGGTCTGCCACATTCAGATCTGTACGTGTATTTTGCAAATTTCTATGTCTACAATGCTCTGCACGGAGCTACTCTAGCTAATAGCTCCCACTTTCAATATGTATCTAGATCGAGACTTAGAGTCATTCAGATTGGTGTCAAAGATTGCATCGACGTAACTCTTTACGACGAACTCTTTATCACCTCCATAACCGAGAAATGTTTCCTTATTCCACTAAGGATAATTTTGACCGATGTTCAGTGATCTACTCCTAGATCACTATTGTACCCTCTTGCCAAACTCCTGTTGAGGTACACAATAGGTCTGGTACACAGCATAGCATACTTTATAGAACCTATGAGTGAGGCATAGGGAATGACTTTTCATTCTCTTTCTATTTTCTGCCCTGGTTGGGTTTTGAGTCTTACTCAACTTCACACCTTGCAACACAGGCAAGAACTCCTTCTTTGACTGTTCCATTTTGAACTACTTCAAAATCTTATCAAGGTATGTACTCATCAAAAGTCTTATCAAGCGTCTTGATTTATCTGTGTAGATCTTGATGCCCAATATGTAAGTAGCTTCACTGAGGTCTTTCTTTTGAAAAACTCCTTTCACACACTCCTTTATGCTTTCCAGAAAATTCTACATCATTTCCGATCAACAATATGTCATTCACATATACTTATCAGAAAGGTTGTAGTGCTCCCACTCACTTTCTTGTAAATACAGGCTTCACCGCAAGTCTGTATAAAATGATATGCTTTGATCAACTCATCAAAGCATATATTCCAACTCCGAGATGCTTGCACCAGTCCATAGATGGATCGCTGGAGCTTGCACACTTTGTTAGCTCCCTTTGGATCGACAAAACCTTCTGGTTGCATCATATACAACTCTTCTTCCAGAAATCCATTCAGGAATGCAATTTTGACATCCATTTGCCAAATTTCATAATCATAAAATGCAGCAATTGCTAACATGTGTCAGATAGACTTAAGCATCGCTATGGGTGCGAAAGTCTAATCGTAGTCAACTCCTTGAACTTGTCGAAAACCTTTTGCGACAAGTCAAGCTTTGTAGATGGTAGCACTACTATCAGCGTCCATCTTCCTCTTGGAGATCCATTTATTCTTAATGGCTTGCCGATCATCAGGCAAGTCCACCAAAGTCCACACTTTGTTCTCATACATGGATCCCATCTCAGATTTCATGGCCTCAAGCCATTTTGCGGAATTTGGGCTCATCACCGCTTCCTCATAGTCCGTAGGTTCACCTGGTCTAGTAACATGACTTCTAGAATAGGATTACCGTACCACTCTGGTGCGGATCTTACTCTGGAAGACCCACGAGGTTCGGTAGCAACTTGATCTGAAGTTTCATGATCATCATCATTAACTTCCTCACTAATTGGTGTAGGGATCACTGGAACTGATTTCCGTGATGAACTACTTTCCAATCAGGGAGAAGGTACAATTACCTCATCAAGTTCTAGTTTCCTCCCACTCACTTCTTTCAAGAGAAAATCCTTCTCTAGAAAGGATCCATTTTTAGTAACAAAGATTTTTTCCTTCGGATCTGTGATAGAAGATGTACCCAACAGTTTCCTTCGGGTATCTTATGAAGACGTACTTCTCCAATTTGGGTTCGAGCTTATCAGGTTGAAACTTTTTCACATAAGCATCGCAGCCCCAAACTTTTAATAAATGACAACTTTGGTTTCTTACCAAACCATAGTTCATAAGGCGTCATCTCAACGGATTTTGATGGTGCCCTTTTTAAAGTGAATGCAACTGTCTCTAATGCATAACCCCCAAACAATAGTGGTAAACCGATAAGAGACATCATAGATCGCACCATAACCAATAAAGTGTGGTTACGACGTTCGGACATACCATAACGCTGTGGTGTTCCAGGTGGCGTGAGCTGTGAAACTATTCCACATTTATATGAAGTCCAAAATCGTAACTCAAATATTCTCCTCCACAATATGATCATATCGTAGAAACTTTATTTTCTTGTTACGATGATTCTCCACTTCACTCTGAAATTCTTTGAACTTTTCAAATGTTTCAGACTTGTGTTTCATTAAGTAGATATACCCATATCTGCTCAAATCATCTGTGAAGGTCAGAAAATAACGATACCCACCACGAGCATCAACACTCATCGGACCGCATACATCGGTATGTATTATTTCCAATAAGTCACTAGCTCGTTCCATTGTTCCGGAGAACGGAGTTTTAGTCATCTTGCCCATAAGGTATGGTTTGCAAGCATCAAATGATTGATCATCAAGTGATTCCAAAAGTCCACCTTTATGGAGTTTCTTCATGCGCTTTACACCGATATGACCCAAACGGCAGTGCCACAAATAAGTTGCACTATCATTATCAACTTTGCATCTTTTGGCATCAATATTATGAATATGTGTATTACCACGATCGAGATCCAACAAACCATTTTCATTGGGTGTATTACCTTTGAAGGTTTTATTCATATAAAAATAACAACAATTATTCTCTGACTTTAAATGAATAACTGTATTGCAATAAACATGATCAAATCATAATCATGCTCAACGCAAACGCCAAATAACATTTATTTAGGTTTAACACTAATCCCGAAAGTATAGGGAGTGTGCAATGATGATCATATCAATCTTGTAACCACTTCCAACACACATCATCACTTCACTCTCAACTAGTCTCTGTTTATTCTGTAACTCCTGTTTCGAGTTACTAATCTTAGCAACTGAACAAGTACCAAATACTCAGGGGCTACTATAAACACTAGTAAGGTACACAACAATAACGTGTATATCAAATATACCCTTGTTCACTTTGCCATCCTTCTTATCCACCAAATATTCAGGGCATTTCCGCTTCTAGTGACCATTTCCTTTGTAGTAGAAGCACTCAGTTTCAAGCTTTGGTCCCTTTATTTTCCTTTATTTTCTTGCTTGCCATTCTAATTGAAGTTCCCTTTATTTTCCTTTGCCCTTTTCTTGAAACTAGTGGTCTTATCAATCATCAACACTTGATGCTCTTTTCTTGATTTCTACCTTCGTCAATTTCAGCATCACGAAGAGCTCGGGAATCGTTTTCGTCATCCCTTGCATACTATAGTTCATCACGAAGTTCCAGTAACTTGGACATAGTGACTAGAGAACTCTGTCAATCACTATCTTATTTCGAAGATTAACTCCCACCTGATTCAAGCGTTTGTAGTACCCAGACAATCTGAGCACATGCTCACAGCTTGAGCTATTCTCCTCCATCTTTTAGCTATAGAACTTGTTGGAGACTTAATATCTCTCAACTCGGGTATTTGATTGAAATATTAACTTCAACTCCTGGAACATCTCATATGGTCCATGACGTTCAAAACGTCTTTGAAGTCCCGATTCTAAGCCATTTAAGCATGGTGCACTAAACTATCAAGTACTCATAATATTGAGCTAGCCAAACATTCATAACATCTGCATCTGCTCCTATAATAGGTCTGTCACCTAGCGGTGCATCAAGAACATAATTCTTATGTGCAGCAATGAGGATAAACCTCAGATCACGGACCTAGTCCGCATCATTGCTACTATCATCTTTCAACTTAGTTTTCTCTAGCAACACAGATAAAAACATAGGGAAGCAACAACGCGAGCTATTGATCTACAACATTATTTGCAAAATACTATCAGGACTAAGTTCATGATAAATTAAAGTTCAATTAATTATATTACTTAAGAACTCCCACTTAGATAGACATCCCTCTAATCATCTAAGTGATCACGTGATCCAAATCAACTAAACCATGTCCGATCATCACGTGAGATGGAGTAGTTTTCAATGGTGAACATCACTATGTTGATCATATCTACTATATGATTCACGCTCGACCTTTCGGTCTCAGTGTTCCGAGGCCATATCTACATATGCTAGGCTCGTCAAGTTTAACCGAGTATTCTGCGCGTGCAAAAATGGCTTACACCCGTTGTATGTGAACGTAGAGCTTATCACACCCGATCATCACATGGTGTCTCGGCACGACGAACTTTCGCAACGGTGCATACTCAGGAAAAACACTTATACCTTGAAATTTAGTGAGATGTCATTTTATAATGCTACCGTCGATCTAAGCAAAATAAGATGAATAAAAGATAAACATCACATGCAATCAAAATAAGTAATATGATATGGCCATCATCATCTTGTGCCTTTGATCTCCATCTCCAAAGCATCGTCATGATCACCATCGTCACCGGCACGACACCTTGATCTCCATCGTAGCATCATTGTCGTCTCGCCAACTATTGTTTCTACGACTATCGCTACTGCTTAGTGATAAAGTAAAAACAATTACAGGGCAATTGCATTGCATACAATAAAGCGACAACCATATGGCTCCTCCCAGTTGCCAATAACTCTGTTACAAAACATGATCATCTCATACAATAAAATTTAGCATGATGTCTTGACCATATCACATCATAACATGCCCTGCAAAAACAAGTTAGACCTCCTCTACTTTGTTGTTGCAAGTTTTACGTGGCTGCTATGGGCTGAGCAAGAACCGTTTTTACCTACGCACCAAAACCACAACGATATTTCGTCAAGTATGTGTTGTTTTAACCTTCAACAAGGACCGGGCCTAGCCACACTCGATTCAACTAAAGTTGTAGAAACTGACACCCGCCAGCCACCTGTGTGCAAAGCACATCGGTAGAACCAGTCTCGCGTAAGCGTACGCGTAATGTCGGTCCGGGCCGCTTCATCCAACAATACCGCCGAATCAAAGTATGACATGCTGATAAGCAATATGACTATTATCGCCCACAACTCACTTGTGTTCTACTCGTGCATATAACATCTACGCATAAACCTGGCGATTGGGGAACGTAGTAGTTTCAAAAAAATTCCTACGCACACGCAAGATCATGGTGATGCACGGTAACCCACAAGTATAGGGGATCGCAATAGTTTTCGAGGGTAGAGTATTCGACCCAAATTTATTGATTCGACACAAGGGGAGCCAAAGAATATTCTCAAGTGTTAGCAGTTGAGTTGTCAATTCAACCACACCTAGATAACTTAATATCTACAACAAAGTATTTAGTAGCAAAGTAGTATGGAAGTAACGGTAACGGTAGCAAAAGTAACAGCAGCAGTTTTGTAGTAATTGCAACAGTGGCAACGGTAAAGTAACTAAGCAAAGAGCAATATGTGAAAAGCTCATATGCATTGGATCAGTGATGGATAATTATGCCGGATGTGATTCCTCATGTAATAGTTATAACATAGTGTGACACAGAACTAGCTCCAATTCATCAATGTAATGTAGGCATGTATTCCGAATATAGTCATACGTGCTTATGGAAAAGAACTTCATGACATCTTTTGTCCTACCCTCCCGTGGCAGCGGGGTCCTATTGGAAACTAAGGGATATTAAGGCCTCCTTTTAATAGAGTACCGGACCAAAGCATTAACACTTAGTGAATACATGAACTCCTCAAACTACGGTCATCACTGGTAAGTATCCCGATTATTGTCACTTCGGGGTTAACGGATCATAACACATAATAGGTGACTTAGACTTGCAAGATAGGATCAAGAACTCACATATATTCATGAAAACACAATAGGTTCAGATCTGAAATCATGGCACTCGGGCCCTAGTGACAAGCATTAAGCATAGCAAAGTCATAGCAACATCAATCTCAGAACATAGTGCATACTAGGGATAAAACCCTAACAAAACTAACTTAATTACATGGTAAATCTCATCCAACCCATCATCGTCCAGCAAGCCTACGATGGAATTACTCACGCACGGCGGTGAGCATCATGAAATTGGTGATGGAGGATGGTTGATGATGACGACAACGACGGATTCCCCTCTCCGAAGCCCCAAACGGACTCCAGATCAGCCCTCCCGAGAGAGTTTAGGGCTTGGCGGCGGCTCCATATCGTAAAACGCGATGAATCCTTCTGTATGATTTTTTCTCCCTGAACGTGAATATATGGAGTTGGAGTTGAGGTCGGTGCAGCTTCAGGGGGCCCACGAGGCAGGGGGGCGCCCCCCCCCCCCACCCTCATGGACAGGGTGTGGGCCCCCTGGTGCTGATTCTTTCGCCAGTATTTTTTATTAAATCCAAAAATTTGCTCCGTGGATTTTCAGGTCATTTCGAGAACTTTTATTTCTGCATAAAAATAACACCATGGCAGTTCTGCTGAAAACAGCGCCAGTCCGGGTTAGTTCCATTCAAATCATGCAAGTTAGAGTCCAAAACAAGGGCAAAAGTGTTTGGAAAAGTAGATACGACGGAGACGTATCAACTCCCCCAAGCTTAAACCTTTGCTTGTCCTCAAGCAATTCAGTTGATAAACTCAAAGTGTTAAAGAAAAACTTTTACAAACTATGTTTGCTCTTGTTGTTGCAAATATGTAAAGCCAGCATTCAAGTTTTCAGCAAAGATTATGAACTAACCATATTCACAATAACACTTAGGTCTCATGTTTACCCATATTAATGGCATAATCAACCAGCAAGCAATAATAATAAAACTTGGATGACAACACTTTTTCAAAACAATCATAATATGATATAACAAGATGGTATCTCACTAGCCCTTTCTGAGACCGCAAAATATAAATGCAAAGCACCTTTAAAGATCAAGGACCGACTAAACATTGTAATTCATGGTAAAAGAGATCCAGTCATAGTCATACCCAATATAAATTAATAGTAATGTATGCAAATGACAGCGATGCTCTCCAGCAGGTGCTTTTTAATAAGAGGGTGATGACTCAACATAAAAGTAAATAGGTAGGCCCTTCGCAGAGGGAAGCAGGGATTTGTAGAGGTGCCAGGGCTCGATTTTGAAACAGAGATAAATAATATTTTGGTTGGCATACTTTCATTGTCAACATAACAACTGAGAGATATCGATATCTTCCATGCTACACACATTATAGGCGGTTCCCAAATAGAACGGTAAAGTTTATACTGCCCCACCACCAACAATCATCAATCCATGGCTTGCCCGAAACAACGGGTGCCTCTAACTAACAACAATCCTGGGGGAGTTTTGTTTGTAATTATTTTGATTTGATTTGAGCATGGGATTGGGCATCTCAGTGACCAACCATTTTCTCGTGAATGAGGAGCGGAGTCCACTCCTCTTGAGAATAACCCGCCTAGCATGGAAGATACAGACAGCCCTAGTTGATACATGAGCTTCGAGCATACAAAACAGAATTTCATTTGAAGGTTTGGATTTTGGCACATACAAATTTACTTGGAACGGCAGGTAGATACCGCATATAGGAAGGTATGGTGGACTCATATGGAATAACTTTGGGGTTTATGGAGTTTGGATGCACAAGCGGTATTCCCGCTTAGTACAAGTGAAGGCTAGAAAGAGACTGGGAAGCGACCAACTAGAGAGCGATAACAGTCATGAACATGCATTAAAATTAATCAACACCGAGTGCAAGCATGAGTAGGATATAATCCACCATGAACATAAATATCGGGAAGGCTATGTTGATTTTGTTTCAACTATATGTGTAAACATGTGCCAAGTCAAGTCACTCGAATCATTCAAAGGAGGATACCACCCTATCATACCACATCACAACCATTTTAATAGCATGTTGGCACACGAGGTAAACCATTATAAACTCCTAGCTAATTAAGCATGGCATAAGCAACTATAATCTCTAATTGTCATTGCCAACATGTTTATTCATAATAGGCTGAATCAGGAACAATGAACTAATCATATTTACAAAAACAAGATAGGTCGAGTTCATACCAGCTTCTCTCATCTCAATCAGTCCATCATATATCATCATTATTGCCTTTCACTTGCACGACCGAACGGTGTGGATAATAATAACAGTGCACGTGCATTGGACTAAGCTGGAATCTGCAAGCATTTAATTCAAAGGAGAGGACAAGGTAATATGGGATCTTGGTTAAATCAGTAATAATGCATATGAGAGCCACTCAACATTTTTATTATGGTCTTCTCCTCTGGACCCCCAAAGAAAAGAAAAGAAATAAAACTATTTACACGGAAAAGCTCCCAACAAGCAAAAGAAGAATGAAAAATCTTTTGGGGTTTTCTTTTTATTACTACTACGAGCATGGAAAGTAAACTAACTATTTTTTTGGTTTTCTTAAGGTTATTCAAACACACAAGAAGAATGCGAGAAAAAGAAAATAAACTAGCATGGATAGTACAATGAAAAAGTATGAACACCCACAACTAGAATGAGTGTGTGAACATGAATGTAATGTCGGTGAGAAATATGTACTCCCCCAAGCTTAGGCTTTTGGCCTAAGTTGGTCTATGCCCATGGATCAGAGCTACTCTGTCCGGTGTACTGAGTAGTGTCATCTGAGTGCCACTGGCTGGCGATCTCCTCCAGATCCCACTGATAAAAGGGCGATCGATAAGGATAGTGGTGGTTCCGGCTCAGACTCTGGGTCTGATGTCTGGCCCTGGTACGCATAAACGGCCTCTGGCAAGACGAGAAACGTGCCTGAAGATAAGTCAAACAAAGAGGGTGCATGCAAGATAATAGTCTCACTGTGAGTTTTATGAAATCTCAAATTATACTTAAGCATCTTCTCATCATTTTTAACAATAAACTCATGCGCTACCATACTCTTATAATCTAGAAAAGTAGGGGGCATCAGCTTTTCCTCTTTCTCATAATGCCTAATAGGTATCTTGAAGTGTTTAGCAAGGCGTGAACCATAGATACCTCCAAATATAGGGCCCTTCGTACGGTTCAGACTTAATTGTTTAGCAACAATAGCGCCTAAACTAACAGTGTTATCACAAAATAAAGCATGGCACAAAATAACAATATCAGGAACACTAAGGTTTCCATAGTTCCCGCAGACAATTAAGCATCTACTAGCAAATATTGCAAAGTAACGTAGAACAGGAAAGTGTATGCTAGTAATTCTTGCATTGAAAACCTTCCCTGTTTCCCCTACAGTGATCATATCAATAAATCCATCCACATCTCTACGATGTGGTTCCTCTATGCTGCCCCCGAATGGTATCTTGCAAACCGCACAAAATTCACATAGTGGCATCTCCCTAACCTCATCATATAAATGAAACTCCACTGAAGGTGGTGATTTCTTAGCATGAAAGTAAAATTTTTGCACAAAGGTATTAGTGAGTAAGAGATACTGGTCGAGCTGGTCGTGGAGGAAGTCGGCGAGGCCCGCATTATTAGCCAAAGAATAGAAATCATCATGAATCCCAGCTGCTCTCAAGAATTCATCACAAGGCCATTCACACGACCGAACTTCCGTGACACGAGGGAGATTATACTTGGGCTTTTTTATTCTCCTTACTTTGTTTATCCTTCGAGCTTTGCCTAGAAGAGCCCCTAAACAATCTCTTGATCATTTTCTGAAAATTTCTGAAATTTTTAGTAACTCAAAATAAAAGTGAATCAAACTCAACAAAATTGATAGCAACTACTCCCACAAGTGCCTAGAGACTATATCATGCATTAGAACTACTTGGGACCAAATAAATTTGACATGCAAGCTCAAGAATAAGGTCACCTAGACAGCAAAAATTTGCAATGAATAAAGCACTAGAACAAAAACTATTTGGACCTTTGGAGGAGTCACATACCAAAGAACAATCTCCCAAAGCAGTTTTGTGAATGGAGCTTTGAGCAAGGAGATCGAAAATGGCAGCAAGATGAGCTAGAACTCGTGCTTGAGCTGGTTGGTTATTTCTTTGGGAGGAAGAAGAAGAGTATGGGTGCAGGAATAAGTGGAGGGGGGCCACCATGGGCCCATGAGGCAGGGCGCGCGCCCCAGGGGGGGCTGGACCCTCATGGCCAGGTGCTTGCTCCCCCTGCTGTGTTCTCAGTGCCAGATATTCTCAAATATTATTTAATTTTCAGGGCATTTGGAGAACTTTTATTTTTGGGGTATCTTTTATTGCATGGATAATTCAGAAAACAGACAGAAAATACTAATTTTACTTTATTTAATCTAAATAACAGAAAGTAAAAGGAGGGTACAGAAAGTTGTGCCTTCTAACTTCATCCATCTCATGCTCATCAAAAGGAATCCACTAACAAGGTTGATCAAGTCTTGTTAACAAACTCATTCCAAATCGCATGAAACCGGAGAAATTTCGAAATGACACTAGGTTACCTCAACGGGGATATGAACATCCCCAATAATAAGAATATCATATTTCTTCTTGACAGTAGGAAGAGGAAATTCAAAACCTCCAATAATAATTGATGGAATTTTTCCAATAGAATTGATATTGTGAACTTGAGGTTGTTTCCTCGGAAAGTGTACCGTATGCTCATTACCATTAACATGAAAGGTGACATTGCCTTTGTTGCAATCAATGACAGCCCCTGCAGTATTCAAAAAGGGTCTACCAAGGATAATCGACATACTATCATCCTCGGGAATATCAAGAATAACAAAGTCCGTTAAAATAGTAGCGTTTGCAACCACAATAGGCACATCCTCACAAATACCGATAGGTATAGCGGTTGATTTATCGGCCATTTGCAAAGATATTTCAGTAGGTGTCAACTTATTCAATTCAAGTCTATGATATAAAGAGAGAGGCATAACACTAACACCGGCTCCAAGATCACATAAAGCAGTTTTAACATAGTTTCTTTTAATGGAGCATGGTATAGTTGGTACTCCTGGATCTCCAAGTTTCTTAAGTATTCCACCCTTAAAAGTATAATTAGCAAGCATGGTGGAAATTTCAGCTTCTGGTATCTTTCTTTTATTTGTAATTATATCTTTCATGTACTTAGCATAAGGGTTCACTTTAAGCATATCAGTCAAACGCATATGCAAAAAGATAGGTCTAATCATTTCAGCGAAGCGCTCAAAATCCTCACCATCCTTTTTCTTGGATGGTTTAGGAGGAACAGGCATGGGTTTCTGAACCCATGGTTCTCTTTCTTTACCGTGCTTCCTAGCAACAAAGTCTCTTTTATCATAACATTGATTATTTGATTGTGGGTTATCAAGATCAACAGCAGGTTCAATCTCTACATCATTGTTATTGCCAGGTTGAGCATCAACATGAACATTATCATTAACATTATCACTAGGTTCATGTTCATCACCTGATTGTGTTTAAGCATCAGAAATAGAAATATCACTGGGATTCTCAGGTGTGTCTACAGCAGGTTCACTAGAAGCATGCAAAGTCCTATCATTTTACTTTTTCTTCTTTTTAGAAGGACTAGGTGCATCAACATTATTTCTCTGAGAATCTTGCTCAATTCTCTTAGGGTGGCCCTCAGGATACAAAGGTTCCTGAGTCATTTTACCCGTTCTAGTTGCTACTCTAACAACGAAGTCATGTTTATTATTATTTAATTCATTGAGCAAATCATTCTGAGCCTTAAGCACTTGTTCTACTTGAGTGGTAACCATGAAGCATGTTTACTAGTGAGTTTAAGTTCACCCTTGACTATAGATATATAATCACTCAAGTGTCCAATCATATAAGTATTACTTTTCAATTATCTACCAACATAAGCATTGAAATATTCTTGTTTAGCCATAAAGTCATCAAATTCATCCAAGCATTGGCTAGCAAACTTAGTAGACAGGATTTCAACTTTATCATATCCATAGAGAGAATTTACCTTTACTACCTGTGTCGGGTTATCAAGACCATGTATTTCTTCGATAGGTGGTGTATCAAGGCCACGTATTTCTTCAACAGGAGGTAAATTCTTAACATCTTCAGCTTTAATACCTTTCTCTTTCATAGATTTCTTTGCCTCTTGCATATCTTCAGGACTGAGAAATAGAACACCTCTTTTCTTCGGAGTTGGCTTAGGAGTTGGTCCAGGAAGTGTCCAATTGTTTTCATTAGTCAACATATTATTCAACAGCAATTCAGCTTGATCAACTGTTCTTTCCCTGAAAATACAACCAGCACAACTATCCAGGTGGTCCTTGAAAGCATCGGTTAGTCCATTATAAAAGATATCAAGTATTTCATTTTTTAAGAGGATGATCAGGCAAAGCATTAAGTAATCGGAGAAGCCTCCCCCAAACTTGTAGGAGACTTTCTTCTTTAATTTGCACAAAATTATATATTTCCCTCAAGGCAGCTTGTTTCTTATGAGCAGGGAAATATTTAGCAGAGAAGTAATAAATCATATCCTGGGGACTACGCACATAACCAGGATCAAGAGAATTAAACCAAGTTTTAGCATCACCCTTTAATGAGAACGGGAAAATCTTAAGGATATAGTAGTAGCGAGAATTCTCATCATTAGTGAACAGGGTGGCTATATCATTCAATTTAGTAAGATGTGCCACAACAGTTTCAGATTCATTGCCATAAAAAGGATCAGATTCAACCAAAGTAATTATCTCAGGATCGACAGAGAAATCATAATCCTTATCAGTAACACAGATAGGTGAAGTAGCAAAAGTAGGGTCATGTTTCATTCTAGCATTCAGAGACTTTTGTTTCATCTTAGCTAATAATTTCTTATGATCAGACCTATCATTGCAAGCAAGAAAAACTCTAGCAGTTTCTTCATCCATAACATAACCCTCAGACACAATAGGCAATTCATATCTAGGGGGAGAATCTTCATCATCACTTTCATCAATATTATCAGTTTCAATAATTTCATTCTCTCTAGCCCTAGCAAGCTGTTCATCAAGAAATTCACCTAATGGCACAGTAGTATCAAGCATAGAAGTAGTTTCATCATAAATATCATGCATAGCAGAAGTGGCATCATCAATAACATGCGACATATCAGAATTAATAGCAGAAGCAGGTTTAGGTGTCACAAATTTAATCATAACAGAAGGAGAATCAAGTGCAGAGCTAGATGGCAGTTCCTTACCTCCCCTCGTAGTTGACGGATAAATCTTAGTTCTTTCGTCTTTCAAGTTCTTCATAGTGATCAGCAGATATAAATCCCAAGTGACTCAAAGAATAGAGCTATGCCCCCCCGCAACAGCGCCAGAAAATAGTCTTGATAACCCACAAGTATAGGGGAACGTAACAGTTTTCGAGGGTAGAGTATTCGGCCCAAATTTATTGATTCGACACAAGGGGAGCCAAAGAATATTCTCAAGTATTAGCAGTTGAGTTGTCAATTCAACCACACCTGGATAACTTACTATTTGCAGCAAAGTATTTAGTAGCAAAGCAGTATGGAAGTAACGGTAACGGTAGCAAAAGTAACAACATCAGTTTTGTAGTAATTGCATTAACACTCAGTGAATACATGAACTCCTCAAACTACGGTCATCACCGGTAAGTATCCCGATTATTGTCACTTTGGGGTTAACGGATCATAACACATAATAGGTGACTATAGACTTGCAAGATAGGATCAAGAACTCACATATATTCATGAAAACATCATAGGTTCAGATCTGAAATCATGGCACTCAGGCCCTAGTGACAAGCATTAAGCATAGCAAAGTCATAGCAACATCAATCTCAAAACATAGTGGATACTAGGGATCAAACCCTAACAAACCTAACTTAATTACATGGTAAATCTCATCCAACCCATCACCGTCCAGCAAGCCTACGATGGAATTACTCACGCACGGCGGTGAGCATCATGAAATTGGTGATGGAGGATGGTTGATGATGACGACGGCGATGGATTCCCCTCTCCGGAGCCCCGAACGAACTCCCGATCAGCCCTCCCGAGAGAGTTTAGGGCTTGGCGGCGGCTCCGTATCGTAAAACACGATGAATCCTTCTCTCTGATTTTTTTCTCCCTGAACGTGAATATATGGAGTTGGAGTTGAGGTCGGTGGAGCTTCAGGGGGCCCATGAGGTAGGGGGGCACGCCCCCCACCCTCGTGGATAGGGTGTGGGCCCCCTAGTGCTGATTCTTTCGCCAGTATTTTTTATTAAATCCAAAAAGTTTCTCCGTGGATTTTTAGGTCATTCCGAGAACTTTTATTTCTACACAAAAATAACACCATGGCAGTTCTGCTGAAAACAGCGTCAGTCCAGGTTAGTTCCATTCAAATCATGCAAGTTAGAGTCCAAAACAAGGGCAAAAGTGTTTGGAAAAGTAGATACGGCGGAGACGTATCAATGCATAGCAACGAGAGGGAAGAGTGTTGTCCACGTACCCTCGTAGACCGAAAGCGGAAGCGTTATGACAACTCAGTTGATGTAGTCATACGTCTTCACGATCGACCGATCCTAGTACCGAACGTATGGCACCTCCGCGATCTGCACACGTTCAGCTCGGTGACGTCCCATGAACTCCGATCCAGCAAAGTGTCGAGGGAGAGTTTCGTCAGCACGACAGCGTGATGACGGTGATGATGATGCTACCGATGCAGGGCTTCGTCTAACCACCTCTACGACATAACCGAGGTGGATTATGGTGGAGGGGGCACCACACACGGCTAAGAGAGATCAATGATCAACTTGTGTTGTCTGTTGTGCCTTTGGGGTGTCCCCTGCCCATGTATATAAATGAGGGCAGAGGAGGAGGCCGGCCCTAGAGGGGGCTCACCAAGTGTGTGGAGTCCTACTAGGACTCCCAAGTCCTAGTACGATTCCCCTTTTCCTTTCCAGAGTAGAAGAGAAGAAAGAGGTAAAGAGAGAGGGAGTAGGAAAGGGTAGGGGGGCCACCCCCTTTCCCCTAGGCCAATTCGGACCCATGGGGGGGGGCGCGCGCCTCCTTCCCTTTGGCATGCTTCCTCTATTCCCGTATGGCCCAATAAGGCCCAATACTTCTCCCGACGAATTCTCGTAACTCTCCGGTACTCCGAAAAATACCCGAATCACTCGGAGCCTTTCCAATATCCGAATATAGCCTTCCAATATATCGATATTTACAGCTCAACCATTTCGAGACTCCTCGTCATGTCCCCAATCTCATCCGGGACTTCGAACAAACTTTGGTCATCAAATCACATAACTCATAATACAAATCGTTGCAGAACGTTAAGCGTGCGGACCCTATGTGATGTAGGGCGAAACCCTATGGTGACGATCTTTCAGGTTTGGAGTGGATCCTACGGGAATCATGAAGAACACACGGAAGCACAAAGTGGGAAACACGGGGAAAACGAGAGAGAATCACGAAACCGACATGGAATCAATCACACGAGTGCTAGATCACCGAAAGCAAAGAGTAACACATGATCCACAATCAACAAAGGTAAGGATACAAAGGAACCGTTCTTCTCCGTATGGAGGTCTTGATGGTCTTCCCTAGAAAGGGGTCTTGAATCCGCTTGGGGGATCTTCTCCAAAGAGGTCGTGAACTCCAAGGAGAAGTAACCAAGTGGATGAGTAAGGCTCTCACACAAATATGAGCTAAACCAATGCTAACCCTAAAACGTACGGGATGAGGGAGTATATATAGTTTACGGGGCAGAAGGGTACACGGGCTTCGGCCCAAGTGGCTGCGCATAGGTAGGGCCGGAAGTTCCGGGCTAGGACAGAAGTTCCGGGCACCGGAGGTTCCGGGCAAGGTCCGTCCTAAGCCGAAAGTTGGCGCGGGTGAAGCTGGGCTGGCGTCCGGGGGCCGGAGGGTCCGGGCAAGCCGGAAGTTCCGGTGGCCGGAAGG
The DNA here is from genome assembly GCF_018294505.1 of Triticum aestivum. NCBI lineage: Eukaryota > Viridiplantae > Streptophyta > Magnoliopsida > Poales > Poaceae > Triticum > Triticum aestivum. The sequence goes on along the minus strand of NC_057807.1, from coordinate 21,434,738 downwards.
TCCGGGCCAGGTTCCGAGCAGGTTCCGGGCTAAGCAGAGAGTTAACATGCCCAGGCTGGTCGATGTCGAAGGAGGCCGGAAGCTCTGGGTGGGCCGGACGTTCCGGGGGCCGGAAGTTCCGGGCTCTGGCCGGAAGTTCCAGGCTGTCCAGAGAGTTGACGCCTGTCACTTCTTCTTCAGCGTTGTACCTGATCACACATAGAGTTTCCGTCTGAGGTAGTAGCCATGTCTCGTGAGTAGGAAGAGGGATTTTGGGGAGGAGCAAGTTCACCTTATCTTCAATAGCCTTAGCTCGAGCTCGTGTCATGGGTCCAAGTGGTGTTGAGGGAGATGTAGATGCGTCCATGGGGATGAGCGAGGGATGCTCCGCATCATCTTCCCCCCCCCCTTGGGGGAGATCCGACCTCGGATCAAAAGCTTCATCTCCATGGTATGGCGCGAGGTCCTTGACGTTGAAGATGTCGCTCATATTGTACTTGCCTCATGGTAGGTCGATCTTGTAGGCGTTGTCGTTGTAGCGTGCTAGCACCTTGAAAGGTCCATCGGCTCGAGGGAGAAGCTTGGACTTGCGTTCATTGGGGAAGCAGTCCTTGTGAAGGTGTAGCCACACTAGATCACCAATGTCGAAGACCATGGGTTGCTTGTTGACGTTGAGCTTGGTTGCGAGTCGTTGTACTTGTCGCTCGATGGTGTGCCTTGTATCTTCATGCATCTTCTTGATGTAGCTTGCACGAGCACTTGCGTCGATGTTGGTGCGCTCTTGTAGAGGAAGAGGTAGAATGTCCAATGGGGACAATGGGTTGAAGCCGTAGACGACCTCGAAAGGGGACTTGCCGGTAGTCAAATGTCTTGCACGGTTGTAGGCATACTCGGCGATGCGTAGACATTCCTCCCACTCCTTGATGTTCTTCTTAATCAACACGCGAAGTAGAGTGGAGAGTGTACGGTTCGTCACCTCCGTTTGGCCTCGGTTTAAGGATGGTATGCCGAAGAGAACAATAGCTTGATTCCGAGCTTGGCGCATAGTGTCTTCCAAAAGTAACTCAAGAACTTGACGTCGCGGTCGAAGACGATTGTCTTTGGGACTCCATGGAGACGCAAGATTTCCCTGCAAAAGAGATTTGCCATGTGTGAAGCATCGTCTATCTTGTTGCAAGGAATGAAATGTGCCATCTTAGAAAATCTATCCACAACAACAAACACAGAATCCTTTCCATTTTGAGTTCTAGGCAAACCAAGTATAAAAGCCATGCTAATGTCTTCCCAAGGTTGATAAGGAATAGGAAGGGGCATGTAAAGACCATGGGATTGAGCTTTAGACTTAGCTTTGCGACATGTAGAGCACCGGTTGGTGAAGCGTGAGACGTCACGGGACATCTTGGGCCAATAGTAGTTCTTGGAGAGCGTGGCGAAAGTCTTGTCGCGTCCAAAGTGTCCCATGAGTCCGCCTCCATGAGCCTCTTGCAAAAGGAGCAAACGAAGAGAAGACTTGGGAATGCATAGTTTGTTAGCTCTCATAAGATATGCATCCTTGATATAATATTGTTCCCAAGAAGTATGCATCAAACACTTAGCATAAGGAATAGCAAAAGATGGATCATTAGCATATAAGTCTTTGATGTGCTCAAATCCGATAACATTCAACTCAAGTTTAGTGACAAGCGTGCATATGCGTGAAAGTGCATCTGCCACAACATTTTCTTTACCCTTAATGTACTTGATCACATATGGGAAAGATTCAATAAATTCACTCCATTTGGCATGACGCTTGTTCAACTTAGTTTGACCTTTTAAGTACTTAAGTGTTTCATGATCGGTATGGATGACAAACTCATGAGGTCTAAGGTAATGTTCCGAAACATGTAGCACACGCACTAAAGCATACAATTCTTTGTCATAGATGGGATAATTAAGTTGAGCACCGGAGAGTTTTTCACTAAAATAAGCAATTGCTCGTTTTTCTTGCATCAAAACTCCGCCAATTCCGGTACCACTTGCATCACAATGAACCTCAAAAGTTTTCTCAAAGTTGGGCAAAGAAAGAATCGGAGCATGAGTAAGCAAGGACTTGAGCTCATCAAAAGCGGTGGATTGCAAAGATCCCCAAACAAAAGGAGCATTCTTCTTACTCAAGGCATGCAAAGGAGCGGCAATTGTGCTAAAGTTTTTCACAAAGCGGCGATAAAATCCCGCGAGACCAAGAAAACTGCGCACTTGTTGCAAATTGGTGGGTTGGGGCAAGTTTTAATTGCCTTAATCTTGGATTCATCAACATGGACACCCTTGGAAGAGACAACAAAACCCAAGAAAACCACTTTGTCAACACCAAACGTGCATTTTTCAAGTTTGCATAAAGGCGTTCCTTGCGAAGGGTTTGCAAAACAGTTCTAACATGATTAATATGCTCTTTCATGGTTTTGCTAAACACAAGAATATCATCAAAGTAAACCACAACAAAGACTCTGATGTAAGGTCGAAGCACATGATGCATAAGAACCACGAAAGTACTAGGAGCTTCCGATAAACCCATAGGCATCACTAACCACTCATATAAGCCAAATTTGGTTTTGAAAGCAGTTTTCCATTCATCACCCTCTTGTATGCGGATTTGATAATAGCCACTTTTAAGATCAATTTTGAAGAAAAAGTTGGCTCCGCTAAGCTCATCAAGCATATCATCTAAGCGAGGAATGGGATGCCTATATCGAACGGTAATAGCATTTATAGGTCTACAATCTGAACACAAGCGGAAACTTCCATCGGGTTTAGGCACAAGTATAACGGGAACGGCACAAGGGCTTAGGCTTTCACGTACATGACCGTTGTCGATGAGTTGTTGTACTTGCCGTTGAATCTCCTTGATTTCTTCGGGATTGACTCGGTATGGAGCTTTGTTTGGGAGAGGCGCTCCGGGGATGAGGTCGATTCGATGCTCAATGCCTCGAAGAGGAGGTAGTCCCGGAGGTAGCTCATCGGGGAAAACATCTTGGAATTCCTGCAAAATAGATTGAAACACTAAAGGTAGCTCATGAGAGGTGTTAGTTGTTGGCTCTCCATCCTTGCACACAAGGACAAAGTGCATCACACTCGATGGGTTATCACACACTTCTCTCATCTCACTTTTGGTGGCAAATAGGATGAGCTTTTTCTCTCCAGGCGAAGAGGCGCTCAAGTTTGGCTTGTGGCTCTCACTCACTTTTGGGTGGGTCACTTTCTCACTCTTCTCTCCATGATGGGTGGCTTGCTTGTCGGCTATCACTTGACTAGGAGACATAGGTCGTAGCACATATTCTTTCCCGTTCATCTTGAAGCTATATTGATTGGTGCGCCCATTGTGGATGACACCACGGTCGAATTGCCATGGTCGACCAAGAAGGAGGTGGCAAACGGTCATTGGGACCACATCACACTCCAAAGTGTCCTCATAAGCACCAATTTTGAAGGAGACTTGGACCGTATGCTCGACTCGTATAGTGCCGGAGTCACTTAGCCATCGAACCTTGTAGGGGTGCGGGTGCTTCCTCTTGACCAATTGAAGCTTGGAGCATAGTTCTTCGCTTGCCAAGTTGTGACAACTACCTCCATCGATGATGACCTTGACGGACCTTCCATTGATGTCGGCCTTTGTGTGGAAGATGTGGCATCGTTGGTCTTCTTCTTGTTGATGTTGAAGAGTCAAGACTTTGGAGACAACGAGAGCGGGGCTCGAATCCTCATCACAAAAGACTTGATCATCTTCATCCTCGTTCACGCGCCGGTGCATGGCCACTTGCTCAAGAGCTTACATCTCCTCATCACTCATGGAGTCGTAGGTACCATCATCGTTGAGGATCATGGTGCGCTTGTTCATGCATTGATATGACTTGTGGCCTCGGCCGCCGCAAGTGAAACACTTGAAGGAGCTTGTTTTGACGGTCTCATCGGTCGGAGTAGATGATGAAGCACATGACTTGAAGTTGCTTGTAGTAGGAGGAAGACGACTTGAACTTGCCAAAGTTTTCTTGTAACTTGACTTGTCGTCGTTGCTTGGAGAAGGCTTGGTTGATGTAGATGTTGGAGGAGTCGTTGAAGCTTGGATGTTGGAGAAACCATAGGTCTTGGATGAGTACTTGGCGTACTTGAAGTCATCTTGCACTTGACGTTCCGCCTTTGTAGCTTGATGCACAAGCTCAATGAGGTTGGAGTAGGGTTGGAAGTCGGCGATCTTCCTGATGGGATGATTGAGTCCGTTCAAGAATCTTGCCATTGTTTGCTCATCATCTTCCGTGACATTGGCTCGAATCATGGCAATCTCCATTTCCTTGTAGTATTCTTCAACACTCTTTGTTCCTTGCTTGAGGAGTTGTAGCTTCTTGAAGAGATCGCGGTTGTAGTAGGTTGGCACAAAACATGCTCGCATGACTTCCTTCATTTGAGCCCATGTGGTGATAGGTGGTTCACCTCTTGCTTCACGGCGCTCAAGGACTTGTTCCCACCATATGAGCACATAGTCTTGGAACTCAAATGATGCCATAGCGATCTTCTTCTCTTCCTCATAGTTGTGTAAACGGAAATTTTTGTCGACCTTCAATGCCCATGAGAGGTATTCTTCGGGATCATTGCTTCCATTGAATTTGGGCATTGTGAATTTGAGCTTTCCATAGTGTTGCTCTTCATTGTGTTGTTGGCGATGGTGATGATGACGCCCTTGACATGGAGGGTAATCCTCCTCATGTTGCTCTTGTCATGGAGGAAGTCCATGATCAACTTGTTCTTGTTGACCTTGAGGTTGAGGTTGAGCTTGACGTTCTTGTGGAGGAGCTTGTGGAGCTTGACGTTGCACATGCGGTTGGAAGTTCCTCTCTTGGATTTCTTCTCGAAGGGCTTCTTCTTGATTGCACCATTCACGATTGCGGTTGGAGATGGCTCGACTTGATTCTTGAAGGGCACATTGCGCCTCAAGAGCTTGGGCTTCGCGTTGTTGTTGTTGATGACGTTGAGCCTCGGCGTCTTGTTCCTCTTGGTGTAGACGCGCTCGTTCTTCCTCTTGGCGCCGTAGTCGTTGCCGTTCTTGAGCTTGAGCAAAAGCGACTTGGTTTGATTGAGGACGAGGGACTTTCTCATCGACTTGCTCTTGTGAATGCTTGTCATGTAGCGGGTTGCGAGATGCATGACGATCTTGACATGCGGCTCGTCGAAGAGTGTTCGATGACGGTGTACTTGAGTCGGAGAAGGTGTCGTCGGAGTGTCGACTCGAGCGGCTCCGTCTTGAGGATGAAGAAGTGGAAGGATGTCGGTTCTTCATCAAGGCGCGAATCTCGTCCATTCTTGCATCATTCTCTTGCTTGTGAGAGTCGAACTTGTTGTGAAGTAGTCTCTTGTACGTTGCTCGGAGAGTAGCAAGTCGGTGGCGAGGTTGTCGATGCGGTCGCTCATAGCTTGTTGCTCTTGGTGTAACGCCCTTTGAGCACCAAAGAGGTGGCTCTTTGTGACGAATGATGACATGTCGTCGCCGTTCTCGATGAGGGGTGGATTGGTAGAAGAACTTGGCCTATCCATCATTCCAAGCAAAATGTAAGTGGTAGTAGGAAAAGAACGTGTACCAAATGTACCTTGACCGAAGTTGAAGATGAATCATGTTCACTCAAATGCGGACAATGAAATAGCACTGTTGGTATCAATTCTTGTCGGTTCTCACACCTACACACGTAAAAGCTTATGGTGGAGCTTGGTTAGGATGGTGGCACAAAATTTGATGCAATAGTAAGTGAGCTTCAATAATGTTGGAAAAGGTTCACAAATTTGCAAATGCAACAAGTAGACCAAGCAAGTTAGGGTACACGGAAACACACACGCAAATAGATAAGTGGGATTGTGCAAACCAAAAGTGAGCCAAAATGTGGAAACCACGAAAATGCTCTTGTTGCACAATACTGGAGAGACGCTAGCACGATTGCACAATAGGCGGATACAGAACTTGTGCACAACCTACTAAGCAAAAATGCAACGATCTCTATCCCACGTATGCTATATGTATGGTATTTCGGTGCGATGATCCAAGATGATCCAATATGACAATCTTAATGTAGTAAGATGCTATGGTTCTTGTTCATAAGCTCTTTGCTTATCTTTCCTCTTTGCTTAAAAGCTTGTGTGGCTCTTTCACTTTTGAGCTCTTTTCTCATGCAAAACTTCACGAACCCAGATAGCAATTGTGTATGCGATGACAACTTTGTGACACACAAGTGGATCTCAAGATATGCACCACTATGGTATGGTATGTATGCTATGGAGTATGATCACTAATGTGCACAAGTCACGTTGCCAGCAATACTCAATGGCTAGTCTCGATGGGTAAGCTACGCAAAAATGGGGCAATGTGGTTATCAATGCAATTGCAAGGTATGACAAAGATGTCGTCGATGTTACCGTCCTTGCTTACGGTTGAAGGTTCCAAACGGATGCGAAAGTAGATGGAGACGCAGTGCACGGTCTTCAGTACGTTGGCGAAGATGTCGCTGCACCGTGATCGGAGTTGCCAAAGTAGCGAAGGTGTCGAAGATGCGCAACCTTTCTATCTAGGCCGGAAGTTCTGGGCAAGACGGAAGGTCCGGGGTCCGGAAGTTCCGGGGATGGACGGAAGGTCCGGGGGCCGGAAGTTCTGGGGGTCGGGAATCTGCCAAGAACAGAGACTTCGGGATCGCGGATTTGGGCGGAAAAACTTGGGGGGGAACCCAAATCCGAGGGGAAAAAGAAGAAATTAGAAGGGAGGAAGGGCAGGGAAGCTAGATCCACTCAAAGCAAAGCAAATCCATGGATCAAATCCAACAAAATCTCAACTCTCCAACAAATCACAAAAAAAATTGGGGCTATTTTTGGTGAGGATTTTCGGATTTAGGACAAAAACAACAAAATCAAGCTAGAAAGAGATGGGTAGGGGCTCCAAAAACGTGATCAACGTGGTTCATGATACCAAGATGATGTAGGGCGAAACCCTATGGTGACGATCTTTCACATTTGGAGTGGATCCTACGGGAATCACGAAGAACACGCGGAAGCACAAAGGGGGAAACACGGGGAAAACGAGAGAGAATCACGAAACCGACATGGAATCAATCACACGAGTGCTAGATCACCGAAAGCAAAGAGTAACACATGATCCACAATCAACAAAGGTAAGGATACAAAGGAATTGTTCTTCTCCGTACGGAGGTCTTGATGGTCTTCCCTAGAAAGGGGTCTTGAATCCGCTTGGGGGATCTTCTCCAAAGAGGTCATGAACTCCGAGGATAAGTAACCAGTGGATGAGCAAGGCTCTCACACAAAATATAAGCTAAACCAATGCTAACCCTAAAACATACGGGATGAGGGAGTATATATAGTTTACGGGGCGAAAGGGTACACGGGCTTTGGCCCAAGTGGCTGCGCGCAGGCAGGGCCGGAAGTTCTGGGCTAGGACAGAAGTTCCTGGCGCCGGAGGTTCCGGGCAAGGTCTGGCCTAAGCCGAAAGTTGGCGCGGGTGAAGCTGGGCTGGCGTCCGGGGGCCGGAGGGTCTGGGCAGGCCGGAAGGTCCGGGCCAGGTTCCGGGCAGGTTCCGGGCTAAGCAGAGAGTTGGCATGCCCGGCCTGGTCGATGTCGAAGGAGGCCGGAAGCTCTGGGTGGGCCGGACGTTCCGGGGGCCAGAAGTTCCGGGCTGTCCAGAGAATTGACGCTTGTCGCTTCTTCTTCAGCGTTGTACCTGATCACACACAAAGTTTCCGTCTGAGGTAGTAGCCATGTCTCGTGAGTAGGAAGAGGGATTTCGGAGAGGAGCGAGTTCACCTTATCTTCAATAGCCTTAGCTCGAGCTCGTGTCATGGGTCCAAGTGGTGTTGAGGGAGATGTAGATGCGTCCATGGGGATGAGCGAGGGATGCTCCGCATTACTACGGGTTCGAGAACTATGTAGACATGACTGAGACTCATCTCCGGTCAATAACCAATAGCGGAACCTGGATGCTCATATTGGCTCCTACATATTCTACGAAGATCTTTATCGGTCAAACCGCATAACAACATACATTGTTTCCTTTGTCATCGGTATGTTACTTGCCCGAGATTCGATCGTCGATATCTCGATACCTAGTTCAATCTCGTTACCGGCAAGTCTCTTTACTCGTTCCGTAATGCATCATCCCGCAACTAACTCATTAGTCACATTGCTTGCAAGGCTTATAGTGATGTGCATTACCGAGAGGGCCCAGAGATACCTCTCCGACAATCGGAGTGACAAATCCTAATCTCAATATATGCCAACCCAACAAACACCATCGGAGACACCTGTAGAGCACCTTTATAATCACCCATTTACGTTGTGACGTTTGGTAGCACACAAAGTGTTCCTCTGGTATTCAGGAGTTGCATAATCTCATAGTCATAGAAACATGTATAAGTCATGAAGAAAGCAATAGCAATATACTAAACGATCAAGTGCTAAGCTAACAGAATGGGTCAAGTCAATCACATCATTCTCTAACAATGTGATCTCGTTAATCAAATGACAACTCATGTCTATGGTTAGGAAACTTAACCATCTTTAATTCAACGAGCTAGTCAAGTAGAGGCATACTAGTGACACTCTGTTTGTCTATGTATTCACGCATGTACTAAGTTTCCGGTTACTACAATTCTAGCATGAATAATAAACATTTATCATGAAATAAGGAAATAAATAATAACTTTATTATTTCCTCTAGGGCATATTTCCTTCAAAAACGCCCCAGCCGCGCCCCAGGACACCGAATTCTGTCGTCTCGGCCCATTTTTGCGTATGGCGATCGCAGGCCCAACTCGGCGCACTGGGGGGCGCTCGGGGGCTCTGGCGCAAGGGAAAAGCGCTCCTGGGGCCACATTGTCAGGCGAAAAGTCAAGACACCTACCCAGATTCGCCTCTGACCCCCCGCGCTCTGCCACCACCCTGCGCCACCCTGCCGATCCCGGAGCCGCCCACCGCAGCTAGATAAATCATTTCCCGCCGGGAAAAATAAGAGGTTTCGCCGAGGCAGCCTCTCTGTCGCCGTCCAGGAAACTTTTCCGGCGTTTCGGCCGCGCAGGGCTTGTACACCGGCGGGTTTGTGCCCTCCTCGCCCGCAAGGTGTTCGGTGATTTGCTCCGCCCGGCGATGGACTCCGAAGATGAGGAGGCACTCGCGGCGTTGCTGGAGGAGGAAGCCAAAGTCGACGTCCAGGAGCAGGAGCATCTCATGGTGCTCGCCGCCCTCTCCGGCCTGCTCGCGAGCAGTGAAAAGCCGCGGCAAGGTGGCTCGGCACCTGGGCTGGTGAAAGCAAAGAACCGGCATCGTCTGGAAGGCTACTGCATGCTCTACTCGGACTACTTCACCGACGCTCCATTGCATGGTGAGAAAATTTCGGCGCCGTTATCAGATGAGCCGAAAGCTTTTCCTCAGGATTGTGAATTCCATCCGGGAGTTTGACAGCTACTTCAAAGTACAAGATGGATTGCACCGGCACACTTGGATTCACCTCCATCCAGAAGTGCACGCCAGCTATGAGGATGCTTGCATATGGAGCTCCCGGTGATTCACTCGACGACTATGGGCGCATGGCCGAGTCCACCACCATTGAGTGTTTCTACAAGTTCTGCAGGGCAGTGGTGGTAGTGTTTGAACCGCAATACTTGCGAACACCCAATGCAGAAGACACTGCTCGGATCCTAGCACAGAATGCAACAAGAGGATTTCCTGGGATGCTTGGAAGCATCGACTGCATGCATTGGAAATGGAAGAACTGTCCATTTGCTTGGCAGGGGTTGTACAAAGGCGCCAAAGGCGGATGCAGTGTGGTACTTGAGGCAGTGGCCACACAGGACCTCTGGATTTGGCACTCTTTCTTTAGGATGCCAGGAACTTACAATGACATCAACGTCCTGCAGTGCTCCCCTATCTTTGCCAAGCTTGTTGAAGGTCATTCTACTCCGGTGAACTTCGAGGTCAATGGGCGGCAGTACAACAAGGGGTACTATCTAGCTGATGGCATCTATCCGAGATGGTCGACATTTTTGAAGACCATCTCAAGCCCTGTGCCAGGAGGCAAGAAAGCCTGGTTTGTGAAGGTTCAGCAGGCTTGCTGGAAGGATGTCGAGCGGGCATTTGGTGTGCTCCAATATCGATTTGCTGTTGTCCGGTTCTCTGCTCAGACCTGGTCGAAAGATCAAATATGGGAGATCATGACTTGCTGTGTCATCTTGCACAACATGATCATTGAGAGCGAGCAGGAAGAGCCAGTGTTTAACACTGAACCATATTATAGGCAGGGTCATCTTGCCCAAGTTGATCACCAGCTACCGGCAACCTGGACTGACTACCTCAATATGCGTTAGGAGATCCGAGACTCACAGGTGCATCAAGAACTGCAACACGATCTGGTGGCGATCTGGTGGAGCGCCTATGAAGGCTCAAGGGCGAGGCCGGGGCGACGCGGGAATGACGTGTGATGAAATTTGAGTTTTTATTTGTTAAACTGTATAATTTGTATTGAACTATTTGATTTATGTGATGAAACACGCCGAAACACGCCGAACCATGCCGAACTATGTGACGAACTAATTAATTTTAATTTGTATGCGAAAATTCACGTCGAACACGCCGAACCGCGCCGAATATGGGCCGATTCACACAGATATCGGGCCATTTTTTGACACAATTGGGCCGAAAACTGGGCCAAAATCGGCGCCTGGGGGACGACAGCTAGGTGCCCAACCAGCCCCCAGCACCGAGTATACAGCCGGCTCACCCCCAAGCCACTTTTTTCGCACCCTAGGGGGCCGAACGGCTGGAGATGCTCTAAAAATCTCTGAAGCAAAGAGGCCCGCAAACGGAAAGATGCCCAATCTCATTAGTTTTTGTGTGAACGTCATTGTCGTTTTGTGACAACACTGTTAATTAACACAAGTTACATGTACTCCCTCTGTTCCCTTTTAGTTTGTATATATTTTTTGTCTAAAGTTAAAGTATCTCTAATTTGATACTACCTCCATTCCTAAATATAGGGTGTATAGTTTTTGGCACGGAAATTAAAAAACACACATGGAGGGAAAATTTCACAAGCTTTGGGCGACATTACACATGACTAATTGACATGAGAAAATAGAGGAGCTTGCGTGATATAAGGAAATGTAAACAAATCCCTCAAAAAATTATCCAAACGAATGATGCAGCGCAATACACCTTATATTTCGGAATTTTTCTCAAAAATCTATACACCTTATATCAAGTAACGGAGGGGTGCAATCAAAACTTAGAATAGAAGAAAAAGAGTTCCCTCGGGACCCATCCCCTTCTCCTTTGCTTGTGTGACTATCATGAGAAGAATTCCATTCCAAGAAGTCAAATAACAAGAAAAAGAAACGAGGTCAAGATCCGTTGTTACCAGTACCGACGAAATGGAGAAAGTGTCCTCCGGAAACGCAATCTACTACATTAGTTGGTGTAGCCAAAGAAGTAAAATTCATAGAAAAAAGTATCAACATCCACAGTACCAACCAATGTCATTAAATTTGTTATAAAATTTAGTTTCATATTATGTATATTTGGTATTGTAGATGTTGTTGTTCTTAATATAAATTTGATCAAACTTTCCAAAATTTGACTGGACAAAAATCTTATACACAAAGTAAAAAGGAATGGAGGGAGTATATTTTTTTTGGAAGTAATATGTATATCGTCAGAAGAAAAAACTCAAGTAATATGTACTGTAGACATACAGCGACGTGGACCAAAAGACAGATGCAAAATTTCTAGTGAAGTGCCACTATCTCACCAACCCCCACTGTCGGCGATTTTTTTCCGTGGTCCAATATATTGCACGTCCTTTTCAGCCATTCTATTTAATTCCATCGCTAGCTGTTGTCCCAGAATAATGGAGTACATAATTTTTTTTCAAAGTAGAATCATCGTATAGTTAAACATAATTATTATTTTTAGGACGCCGATAAGTGTCACACGTGTGGTCGTTAGGAAGACTGCCCACACATTTTATATGGTGTATAAGAGGAACAGCCCACACACCAACGTATGGGCAAAACAAGTAATACCCACATACATCTTTTTTTTCCTCCCGACCCCTCTCACACGGCTAATTTTTTTTAAGTAGTACATTTTTTTAATTAATTTTCATAAATATTATGCTGGGTAAATTTTTTTCAAAAATAATACACCGTCGGCCCGCTGCAGGCCAACTGGGCCTAGTCGGCCCACAGCAGGCCGATTGGATTCCAATCGGCCTACAGCTGGCCGACTGGCCCTGTCGGCTCACTGTGGGCCGACTGGAGCTAATTGGCTCGTTGTGGGCTAATTGTTTTGCAAAAAAATAGGCATAAAAATATATGTTTAAAAAATATTAATCATGTAAATTAAATATGTTAAACGTGTATAAAAAATGTTCCTGATGTATATAGAAAATGTACAATATATATGCAAAAAAGTTGACTAAAAAATATGTTTTATAAATTTTAATCATGTATTTAAAAATTATTAAATGTGTGTATAAAAATGTTCCTTATCTATACAAAAAATATAGAATGTGTATGAAAAAAAGTTGACACCAAAAAAATATGTTTGAAAAAAATAATAATCATGTATTTGAAAAAATGTTCAACGAGTACACAAAAATGTTTCATGTATTGGAATGAAAGGTTAAACGTGTATAAAAAAATGTTCCAGCTCCGGATCCGGTATGGGAGCATCACGGAACTAAGTATGATTGGTTGCTCTTTTTGCATGGAACTAGAACATTTTTTTCAAACATCTTTTTTTGGTGTCAACTTTTTTTCATACACATTCTATATTTTTTATATAGATAAGGAACATTTTTTATACACACATTTAACAATTTTTAATCATGTATTTGAAAAAATGTCAACTTTTCAAACATATTTTTTTGGTGTCAAATTTTTTTCATACACATTCTATATTTTTTATATAAATAAGGAACATTTTTATACACACATTTAACTTTTTTAAATACATGCTTAACACTTTTTAAAACATATTTTTTTATTTCAACTTTTTTGCATATATATTGTACATTTTTTTTATACATCAGGAACATTTTTTATACACGTTTAACATTTTTTAATTACATGATTAACATTTTTTAAACATATATTTTTTATGCCTACTTTTTTTTGCAAAAACAATTAGCCCACAGCGAGCCAATTAGCTCCAGTCGGCCCACAGTGGGCCGACAGGGGCCAGTCGGCCAGCTGTAGGAGGACTGGAATCCAATCGGCCGGCTGTGGGCCGACTAGGCTCAGTCGGCCTACAGCGGGCCGACGGTGTATTATTTTTAAAAACAAATTATCCAGCGTAATATTTATGAAAATTAATTAAAAAATGTATTATTTAAAAAAAATAGCTCTCACACGCATGCGTGTGGGCGAAATAGATAACGCCCACGCGCCCAGTGGGCCAGGCCTCGTACCTTGTGGTCCCGCACGCCCCGCGTGACAGTCACCGCGCGCCCACAGTTGCCATGGTTCAGATCCTCGTTCGTTTAACTGCAGTTGCCATGTCGCTGAACTACGGTTGTCATATCGGACAATTACAGTTGCCATGGTTGCTCAACTGCAGTTGCCATGTATGGTCTGGTCTACTGCAGTTGCCATGATTTCAAAACTTTAGGAGTTGTCACCTACTAACATAGGCAGTTGAGAGAGTTGTCATGTGCTCACAAGCACACTAGGGCAGTTGCCATGTAAAAGGAAGAGTTGCCATCTGCTTACGTGCACGCTAGGGCAATTGCCATGTACCATGCAAAAACACATGGCAACTCGGGTAAAAGAGAGTTGCAATCTGCTTACGTGCACACTAGGCAGTTGCCGTGTATCCTGCAAAACACATGGCAACTGACATGTTCGGGTAAGAAAAAAGAGAGTTGTCATCTGCTTACAAGCACACTAGGGCAGTTGTCATGTACATTGTAAAACACATGGCAATTAGCAGATTGGGTGTGGAAGAAGAAACGGCGCGTGTGGGCGAGATGGCAAATGCCCACACACCAGCCCTTGTGCGTTAGTGGAAAATGGCGTGTGGGCGAACAGCTGAACGCCCACACACCAGCCCCCTCCGTGTGTTGAAACGGCGGGCGACCGGGTGAACGCCAACACATCAACCCAGTCCTACATGACACTAAAAACATGTCAAGATTCGTACGCTCACAAACGGACGCGGATCCACGCGTGTGAGCGAGATGCAAACGCCCATACGTATAGACGTTAGTGTTTTCGTTTTCTTAACACAATACAATAAGCAGACACCTCCCCGCTCAAAAACATGCATCCTCTCCAATGGCAATGGCCAATGTCTAAATGTCTGCCGGTGCTGTTTGAGATGGTACATCGGCGGTGATATCTGCTGGCTGCATAAATACAGCACTAGGTCACATGTTTCAGCAGGAATGTCAGGAGTATCAGGTATTATGGTAGTACTAAAAAGTCTTTGTACTTAGTATAAAGTTGTGTCATCTATTTTAAAAACGGAGGGAGTACTACTTAGAAAGTGGGGCTGCTCTTAAGTACTCCGTGCCATGCTTCATCATTCGTGCCCGTAAAAGAGAGGCAAAGCTTTCCACAAAAGCATCTTTTGCCTTCTTTATTTATGGTGGTGACACAGTTGGCTTGGCCTGGTTGCACTATCATACTACCATTCTACAAATAAAAAAAAATGGTACTAGCACGCAGGACTTAGTTTTATAGAAGAAGCCCATCCAAATGAGGAAATCAGAAATTCGACCCTGACAGGATTCAAACCCTGGCCGTAGGGTGCGCCACCGCCCACCCTTGCCACTAGGCTACAACCTAGTTCTCCTACCATTCTACAAATAATAGCACTAGCTTTTTTTTCAAACATTAAAAGATATGCAGATCTCAGCTAACACTGCACAATAACAAGCACACCTCGTGCTAGAAATTACTTAATAGGATCATCATCAAGCTAATGCTCCCATGATGGTACGTAGTTAAGCAGAAAAAGAAAGAGAAACCGGACACCCGGATCGAGCTGTTTATTTTTGTTTTTCTACCCAAATATCAATTGAAAATTGGAAATTATTGCCGGTAGGGATTAAATTACTGTTCAGATATAGTACGGGCGGCTTTGTATAACAATTGATCCATGTGTGCAATGCCAATTGCCAAAAGTGATTGAATGACGATGATGTGGTTTGCTGGAGTTAATAGGCCTAATTTACGGTGGCCTTCCACTTAACATTGACAGCTGTTTTGTTTTTACGCGCACTGAAAGATGATCACTAATTGACCGTAATTGCGGTCCATGCATATGGTATAGGAGGACGATAATACGACATATATGTACTATGACTTTTCTCCAAAACAATGACATATGTATAATCTAAAAAAATACAATGACATATGTATAACTTGGATTACAATATCCGCGGGTCAAGTCTGGCAGATACGTATGTGTTAAATATCAACTCTTTTTGCCGACGAACTTACTCTGCTTCGCTACCGAACCTAGCGGGAAATGATATTTGTCGTGCATCGGATAAAAGGCATAATAGAAGGTGGAGGGGGGAGGGGAGGGTTAGATCTCGACCGTTACACATCAAATATTTCGGTACGAGCGTCATTTGTTTTTCACCGGCCTAGTCTTCTTTCTCCAAGCACCAATTATCATTTCACCGCCTCCACCCTCCCTGCCAAAACAACCTCATTGATGTCCTCCTCGATCTCACTGTCGTCTCCCAATTCTTTCTTCTAGCTTATCCTTCACCTTCCTCGACCATCTGTGCCACTGGATCTAGTTGGTCATCCGCCACCAGGCATCAACCAAAGGTTCCGAGGTAGGACACGACACCCCAACAAGGCAATTTGTTTATGTCCGAGGGTGGAGCATCGACTTACCATCAAACATCGTCGAGTCCTCGGAGGGCGGCAGTCGCAGCTCCCCTCCCCTCCCCATTCCCTTCTTTCTTTCCTCCCCTTGCCGCAATCCCCCACGGATCAACGCGTTCGCTCCGCAAAGCCAGATAGCGAACAACCGTTGCTTAGTTTTCCAACAATAAATAAATAAACAAGGGGGAAAGATATTTTTTTTGTGGTTTTAATAAAATAAAAAGTTGTGCATCTGTCATATATTTTCCACCGACCTCGTCTTTTTTCTCGAAACACCAATTCTGATGTTACCGCCTCCAGCCTTCCCCAACCTTCCTCAGACAACCTTATTGATGTCCTCCTAGCTTGTCCGCCCACTATTTCTTCTAGCTTCTCCTTCACCTTCTCGACCATTTGTGCAACTAGATCTAGTTGGTCATTCATCACCATGCATCATCAACAAACAGGTTGCGCGGTAGGACACCGTCACCTCAACAAAGGCAGTTCGTTTATGTCTCACGGAGAGGCATCGACGTTACCCATCAAATACCAATGAATCCCTTGAGGGCAACGGTCACAGCTCCCCTCTCCATCCCTTTCTTTCTCTTCCTCCCCTTGCCTCAACCCCCCACCGATCAACGTGTTCGCTCTATAACGCCAGATAGCGAACGGCCGTTACTTAGTTTTTCCAACAATAAATAAAGAAGAAGGGGGAAAAGATAAAACCATTTATTTTTTTGTGGTTTTAAAAAAATTCTTGCGCAACCAGATCCACAGAGGCGAGCGAGCATTCAGATCTCACCAACCGCATACCCCCGCACGCACCAACCAATCGCCAGCGGTTTATAAATATATAAATAAGCCCACCCCTAAACCCCTCACCCTCGCCGTTCTCTGCCTCTCCTCCTCCCCGTTGCTCGCCGCCGTCCCCCTCCGCCTCCGCGCACCCAGGGTAAGCGACCCCTCCCCCTCCCCCTCCCTCCCCCGTGCACCCGTGAATCCGCACGCACGAGCGCACCCCCGTCCGCCCAGATCCCGTCCGTTCCCCGGATCGGCCGTCTCGCGCGCTTTGAACGACGATCTGTGTTGGTAATCGGCCGTAGGATCGGTCGCCCGGCCACCGCCGGCGGGCCTCGTCCCGTAGGCGGCACGGGTAGGCGACGCGGACGGAGAGCTCGGCTGCTCTGTTGGCAGTATCAGGGGCGGGAATGGGCTGCTCTGTTTCCGCGAATAGTTTTTTCCGGTGCCGTTGCGGAGGTCCGATCTGAGCCGATCGAGCGCTCAGATCCGATCTCCGGTCACGGAAATGGCCGAAGCGTTTCGGTGGGTTCGGATTAGGGGGATCTGGCGCTTCTCGTCGTTGAATTTTGATTCAGTATTTGTATTCGGGGAATTGCTAAATCTCAGTCGACTGAGACTATATTTATGGGATCTTACATGAAGATCCATGCAATTTTTATCATTATCTTTTCTTACATATTATATCACTTGATTTGCACTTAGTTAAGTCTTGGTCTACTGAGACCTGGCCACACTATTATTTAGGCCCATGCTCTGTTTATCAGGTGCCCAGCCCAGTGGTTCTGGATCTGACCCTGAGCCAAGAGGTTTATCTCCTCGGATTTATTATTCTGTTAGCTGGAGATTTATTTATTTATTGTTAGTGCATGGGTACTGGCGTGTAGCTCAAAAGATTTGAAAATTCTGCTATTGGTGTCCATGCATGCACTGTCTGTTATAAACTTGGAATGTACTCTATGCTAGATTTGTCGATCGTTACTTATGTATTTGTCCAAGATCCACCTGTCCCACCCTTTGCTGGTGTGAGAGGGACACTGCCACCGCCACTGCCTCCCACCAATTGTTGTTAGGATTTATGTACCAACCCTGAGGCCTACATGGTAGTGGTTGCTGTTGGTACACCTAACCTACCTACCTGTATTGATTTAGTTCAGTCTTCTACTTTTGTTCTTTTAGACACTAGCAAATCAGGTGTACGATTCCATGCCTAATAAATTTCCTGTAAGAATATGAAATTTTAATGAATGCATTTTGTCGTTTGTTCACTATGTTGCTTGCAGAAAATTGTTACTGAAAAATTGTATTTTGTGGGTTAGTTTTCTCAGGTTATGTTTGAATTATAGAGATCCATAGTCTCAGTTGCAAGATCTGAATTCACTTAGTGAGATCAACCTGATTGTAATTCAATTGTTCAATTATTTATGCAGAAAGATGGCGTCCCACATTGTCGGATACCCGCGCATGGGCCCCAAGAGGGAGCTCAAGTTTGCCCTGGAGTCTTTCTGGGATGGCAAGAGCAGCGCCGAGGATTTGGAGAAGGTTGCCACCGACCTCAGGGCCAGCATCTGGAAGCAGATGGCTGATGCTGGGATCAAGTACATCCCCAGCAACACCTTCTCCTACTATGATCAGGTTCTTGACACCACCGCCATGCTCGGTGCCGTCCCAGACCGTTACTCATGGACCGGTGGGGAGATCAATTTGAGCACCTACTTCTCGATGGCTAGGGGTAACGCCACCGTCCCTGCTATGGAGATGACCAAGTGGTTCGACACCAACTAGTAAGTCCACCGGATTCTACCTAAGGTTGTTCTCACATAGTTTATTCTGTATCTAGTACTTTTACTAACGACATCTTTTACTATTACAGCCACTTTATCGTCCCTGAATTGGCTCCTAGTACCAAGTTCTCCTACTCTTCTCACAAGGCTATCAATGAGTACAAGGAGGCTAAGGCGGTATGATAGTAAAATCATATATTAGCTGACTTGCTATATCTTGTGAAATTTTACCTTTCTGATGTTAGCCTGCCTAATTGTTATTTTTGAACACACAAGTGTTGTGATAACACCCTGATCACTCTAGAATGCCGCTGTGTTAATCAAATCTCAAGTGATAGTAGTAATAAACTATTTCTTATTCCTACATTTGCTTAACTGTTTTGAACTAGTAAAAAGAGTTGCAATTTACATTAAGATGCAGTTTTACATTGACATTTCAGAACATTCTCACTCTTGTCTGATCAAATTGGTTAATGGCCAACTAAGTAACTCTAATAATTACTTTATATAGTTGTAACATCTCATTACCATAGGTCCTGTGCTGAAAACCCTTTGAATGTAGAAAGTGTAGAATAGCAAAAATGAGATTGCAGTTACTAATTATATTTTCACTACAAGCCCTGCAACGTGGCAATAGCGATGCTGGTAGGATTACATGGTTTAGCACCAGGTTGTCAATGTACCTGATTTGACAAGTTTCAGTTACTAATTATCTGTTCATTATAATCCCTGCAATGTGGGAATAGTGATGCCAGTATGATTACAGAGTTAAGCAGCAATTTCTGAATTTTGTGACGTTCACTCGGAAATGAATCTTCGTGTTTCTTTAAAGGTTGTTTGCGTGCTTGTATTGTATGTCTTATATTATGTGCACTCGCTACTCATGCAGCTTGGCGTTGATACCGTCCCAGTACTTGTCGGACCAGTCTCATACTTGTTGCTCTCAAAGGCCGCCAAGGGTGTAGAGAAATCATTCTCTCCCCTTTCCCTTCTTAGCAGCATCCTTCCCGTCTACAAGTAAGCATAGAAACGAGTAAATTACTACTATTGCACCTAAATCATCAGTTGATAATTTGACTTATCATGGTTTTTAGGGAGGTTATTGCTGAGCTGAAGGCAGCTGGCGCTTCATGGATTCAGTTTGATGAGCCCACCCTTGTTAAGGATCTTGAATCCCACCATCTGTCTGCATTCTCTGCAGCTTACTCAGAACTTGAGTCGGCACTTTCTGGATTGAACGTTCTTGTTGAGACCTACTTCGCTGACGTCCCTGCAGACTCATACAAGTATGCTTCTTTTTTGTGCCAGTTTACCAATTTTAACCAGTTGTTCCTTTTATATACCCCTTTGTTGGAATATCACATTTAACCTTGACCGTGGTTTTGACCGCAACTTCAGGACTCTTACATCATTGAGCAGTGTGACTGCTTATGGTTTTGACCTTGAACGTGGAACCAAGACTCTTGAGCTTGTCAAGAGTGGTTTCCCCGCTGGAAAGTACCTCTTTGCTGGTGTCGTAGATGGACGCAACATTTGGGCTGATGACCTTGCTGCATCTCTCGCCACTCTTCAGTCTCTTGAGGCTGTTGTTGGGAAGGGTAAGCATGTTGTGCTATGTAGAAGTTTTCCTTATTATAGGCTTGCATCTACAATTTCCAGTTTCTAATTATGACATTTGTGCAGACAAGCTTGTCATATCGACTTCCTGCTCACTCATGCACACTGCTGTGGACCTTGTAAATGAGACCAAGCTTGATGATGAGATTAAGTCATGGCTCGCATTTGCCGCCCAAAAGGTCGTTGAGGTGAACGCCCTTGCCAAGGCATTGGCTGGTCAAAAGGATGAGGTATGACGAACGTTTATGACCTTAATTTGCATCCTCTTGACTAGAGCCTGGTTTTCTTTTATATATTTCAGACAATGACTCGTTCATGTCTATATGTTATCATCTGCAGGCTTACTTCTCTGCAAATGCTGCTGCTCTGGCCTCAAGAAGGTCGTCACCACGTGTCACAAATGAGGAGGTCCAGAAGGCTGTAAGTAATCCATGCTTCAAAACTGCACATTCCAATTCCGTGCTGACATAACATGTACACAATCCATAATAATATATTTCTTACAGGCCACCGCCCTCAAGGGCTCTGATCACCGCCGCGCTACCACCGTTAGCGCTAGGTTGGATGCGCAGCAAAAGAAGCTCAACCTTCCGATCCTTCCCACGACCACCATTGGTTCATTCCCACAGACAGTGGAGCTCAGGAGAGTCCGCCGTGAGTACAAGGCAAAGAAGTGAGTAATATTCATAATGCCTCTTCATTAACTAGTTATATTTTGTCTGTTGCTCATAAATGAATTGCGTTTCAGGATCTCTGAGGAGGAGTACACCAATGCCATCAAGGAGGAGATTAGCAAGGTTGTTAAGATCCAAGAAGAGCTTGACATTGATGTGCTTGTGCACGGAGAGCCTGAGGTCAGTATCCTTGTGTCATCGATGTTCTGTTTGAGAAAATATCTTCTTATTTTCTCAAGCACAAAATGTAATGACTTATTTTTGATATCTTGAGATGTCTGATTCTGTGTTTGACCGACTTGATATGCATTTCACAGAGGAACGATATGGTTGAGTACTTCGGTGAGCAGCTCTCTGGTTTCACGTTCACTGCCAATGGTTGGGTGCAATCTTACGGATCAAGGTGCGTCAAGCCACCGATCATCTATGGTGATGTGAGCCGCCCCAACCCCATGACCGTCTTCTGGTCCAAGATGGCGCAGAGCATGACTGCTCGCCCAATGAAGGGTATGCTGACAGGCCCTGTCACAATCCTTAACTGGTCTTTTGTCAGAAATGACCAACCGAGGTTAGTAGCTTCCTCAAATAATGTTTGCGACATGTCGAGGATAGCACTTGCCTTTAGTGGCTAACATGTCGATTCATATCTTATCAGGTTTGAGACTTGCTACCAGATTGCTCTTGCAATCAAGAAGGAGGTCGAGGACCTTGAGGCTGGTGGTATTCAGGTTGGCACTGTTGTATTTGTTTCGCATTTAAGCAACAGGATCCATGCACAGAATGAGTGTACCTGGGATTTTTTCTAAATGGTTCCGTTTGCAGGTTATCCAAATCGATGAGGCTGCTTTGAGAGAGGGTCTGCCACTCCGCAAGTCGGAGCATGCTTTCTACTTGGACTGGGCCGTGCACTCCTTCAGGATCACCAACTGCGGTGTCCAGGACACCACCCAGGTAAAAATCTGCTTGACCTGTATACGGTGTAGCCTTGCAGGAACCTACTACCTTTCTTCTGGATCATTGCATTGCAGCTGACACATTCTCTCTCAACAGATCCACACCCACATGTGCTACTCCAACTTCAACGACATCATCCAGTCCATCATCAACATGGACGCCGATGTGATCACCATCGAGAACTCGCGGTCCGACGAGAAGCTTCTCTCCGTCTTCCGCGAGGGCGTGGTGTACGGCGCCGGCATTGGCCCGGGCGTGTACGACATCCACTCCCCCAGGATCCCGTCCAAGGAGGAGATCGCCGACCGTGTCAACAAGATGCTCGCGGTGCTCGACACCAACATCCTGTGGGTGAACCCCGACTGCGGTCTCAAGACCCGCAAGTATGCCGAGGTCAAGCCCGCCCTCACCAACATGGTCGAGGCCGCCAAGCAGATCCGCGCCGAGCTCGCCAAGGCGCAGTAAGCCGTATAGCAGCTCCCCCATTTTAATTGCAAGGAGGATGTCGCCACCATAGCCGTGTTTACTTTGAATAATCTGGGTCTCTGTATCCACCTGTTGGTTAGGCTAGTTTGTTTCTCGGCGCGGCGCGGCGCCATGTGCTCATCCCTTTGATTTGGTGGTTTTTGAGGCGGTTGTCGGTGTGTATTGTAAACTGAGTGGCGAATTGTTCATCATCTAAGTCTTGAGTTTGTTACGTTACGTTTTCAAATTACAAAATTTCTCCGGATGTTCTTGTCTTGGCTGTGTTGGTGTAACGCCTTCAGGTTCAGTCCAGCAGTTAACTGAACCCTGAAGCGTACAGCGAGGCACTCAGTGCAATTGTAGTGTTGGGCCGCGGCCATGTAAGCGTGTGTGTGCAAGTGTGGCCTTGGGCCAGACTTAAGTAGATGTGGAACTCTGAGTCGGGGCATGAATGAGATTAAGTCTGATTCCCATCTCTCCCCGATCTCTTCTCACCTGCTCCCTTCTCCTCCCTTCTCCTGATCCCCTTCTCAAACCCCCTCCCACCATCGGGTTATTACAGTTGGTAATCAGAGCCGAAATCCCCCCCCCCCCCCACTTCCACGCGGCTGCAGATCTCGTATCCTCTCGATCGACCTGTAACATTCACCGTGTAGGTGCGAATTGCTCCGGCGAATTGCACGAAATCCTGCACGGGGTTACGTCTGATTTGGAGTGAGATCACGGCGCCGTCGTCGAAGCCTTTGGCACGCATACAGGAGGAAGAGTTGGAGAAACAACGTGTTAACACGCATACAGGAGGAAGAGTTGGAGAAACAACGTGTTCAGCGACACCGTCCAGCACCAGTGGGACGTCCACCACCAGCTGCGCCAGCACCCATTCCGGCTCGCGGGGTCGTGCCACCGCGTCAAGGGGGCGACGAGTTTGGCTGGGAGCGTCAGCTGCGCGATTTCAGACGCACCAATGGCCTCTGTTTTCGTTGCGGGGACAAGTACTCCCGGAAACATCAGTGCAAGGGGACGGGAGTAATGATGATGATCGAGGTTGGTGATTATGGGGAAATTCTCTCAGATGACACAGTTCACGCCTTGCAATTACTGGAGCCACCCGCTGCCCAGGATGCTGAATGCTGCTCGCTGTCCCAGCATGCCGTCACCGGGGATGAAGCCCCTTCCACCATTCGCCTTCGTGCCATGGTGGGAGACCAAGTTATGCTGCTCTTGGTGGACTCCGGAAGCACACACAATTTCGTCAGTGAGGCTTTTGTCAGTCGCTTGGGCACCGTAATAGAATCACTCCCGCCAGTCTCTGTGCATGTCGCCAATGGGCACCGGCTGCACTGCGATCGCATCGTGCGCAAGCTCTCTTGGCAGGTGCCGGGGCATACCTTCCACACGGATCTCCGCGTGCTTCAACTCAGTGCCTATGATGGGGTGTTGGGCATGGATTGGTTGGGCGCGCACAGTCCGATGAATTGCCACTGGCTAGAGAAGACGATTGCATTTGAAACAGAGGGCAAGCTTGTGCATTTACAAGGGTCAAAACCAAAGACCCGCCTCCAATCTCCGAGGTCGATGCGTATGAGCTTCATCGTATGGAAGTGGCTAATGACATCTGGACTGCGGCCTTTGGTAACTGTGGAACCGCAGAGCAAAGCACCACCAGCCCCTGTACCACCAAACATTCAGCGAGTCTTACAGGAATATGCAGACGTGTTCTCTGAACCCAAGACTCTGCCACCGCGCCGTCAGTACGACCACAGGATCAATTTGGAACCAGGCGCACCACCAATCAACACCCGCCCTTACCGTTACTCGCCCGCGCAGAAGGATGAAATCGAGAAGCAGGTGCGTGACATGCTGGACGCTGGTGTCATCGTGCACAGCATGAGCCCCTACACTGCTCCTGTCCTGCTGGTGAAGAAGAAGGACGGTAGTTGGAGGTTCTGCATCGGTTTTCGTCGCCTCAACCAAGTTACTGTCAAGAACAAATTTCCTCTTCCCGTCGTGGACGAACTTCTCGATGAGCTGGCCGGCGCCGCCTACTTCTCCAAGATTGACTTGCACGCCGGCTACCACCAAATATGCATGCGCGCCGAGGACGAAGAGAAGACGGTTTTTAAGACCCACCATGGTCACTTCCACTTCAAAGTGATGCCATTCGGCCTCTGCAATGCGCCGGCAACATTCCAGTGCCTTATGAACTCCATCTTTGCCAGCTACAACTGTAAGTTTGTGATCATCTTCCTTGATGACATCCTAGTTTTCAGCATTGACTTGCAGGAGCACGAGGAACACCTACGGCTGGTGCTCGACACGCTACGGCAGCACGAGCTCTACGCCAAGGAGTCCAAGTGCACGTTCGCGCAACCCAGCATCGAGTACCTCGGCCACATCATCTCCAAGGAGGGTGTCGCTACCGATGCAAGCAAGACCAGCGTGATGCAAGCGTGGCCCGTGCCCACCAACGCCACGGGGCTGCGTGGGTTTCTCAGCCTCACCGGCTACTACTGGAAGTTCATCGCCAACTACGGGGTGCTCGCCAAGCCACTCACCTAGCTCCTCACCAAGAAAGGGTTCCATTGGGACGAGCGCACCCAGGCGGCATTCGATCTGCTCAAGCAAGCTATGACCAGTACACCGGTGCTCGCCCTCCCAGACTTCACCAAGCCATTCGCCATCGAAACCGACGCATGCGACACGGGCGTGGGCGCCGTCCTGGTGCAGGATGGCCACCCGATGGCCTACATGAGCAAGGCTTTGGGCATCAAGAATCAGAAGCTCTCCACGTACGAGAAGGAGTTCCTCGCTGTGATGATGGCCGTTGACAAGTGGCGGCCATATTTGCAGCATGGTCCATTCGAGATTGTCACAGATCACAAGAGCTTGTGTGCCCTGGGGGAGCAACAACTTGACACCGAGCTGCAACGCAAGGCCATGTCCAAGCTTGTCGGCCTTCAGTTCTCCTTCCGGTACAAGAAAGGAGCCGACAATGGCTCCGCAGATGCGCTCTCACGGGTTGGACACCGACACGCGCTCTCTGTATGCCACCCCCAATGGCTGCAAGAGGTGGCCAATTCCTACGAGACGGATGTGGCAGCACAAGAGCTGCTGGCTCAGCTCGCGATCCAGAGCCCCGACGACCAAGGCCGAGTCCTCCGGCAAGGCATCATACGTCAAGGCGACCGGCTCTGGATTGGCGCCAACACGGCACTCCAGACCAAGCTGATCGCGGCGCTGCATGATAGCGCTGTGGGGGTGCACTCCGGCATCGCCGCCACCTACCAGCGTGTGCGCAAGCTGTTCTCCTGGATGGGCCTCAAGCGCGCTGTCGAGGACTACATCCATCAGTGCCGTACCTGTCAGCAGGCCAAGCACGAGCTACGTCACCCCGCCGGCAAGCTGCAGCCGCTGCCAATTCCGATAGAACCATGGCATGACCTGACCATGGATTCTGTCGAGGAATTGCCTACATCGGAGGGATTCGACACGATCATGGTGGTGGTCGACCGTTTGACCAAGTTCTCCCACTTCATGCCCCTTCGCCATCCTTTCAATGCAACGCAAGTGGCACGAGCCTTCTGGGACTCCATCATCAAGCTCCACGGCGTTCCGCACACGATCGTCTCTGACCGCGACAAGATATTCACAAGCGCCATGTGGAGGGAAATTCTCGCAGCCGCTGGTACCAAGCTCCTCTATTCCACAGCATACCATCCACAGACGGACGGGCAGAGCGAACGGGTGAACCAGTGCCTCAAGATGTTCCTTCGCTGTGCCATCAACGACCAGCCCAAGCAATGGCGTAGGTGGCTTCCTGCAGCAGAGTTCTGGTACAATTCAACGCATCACTCTTCGCTTCGCTGCTCTCCGTTCAAGGCACTGTACGAGCGGGATCCCAACTTGGGAGGACTCCCAGCTTTCAGCAGCGAGCTGCCCACCGACGCAGCCACAGGCGACCTTGACTGGGTGGCGCACACCGAGATGCTGTGAGGCCATCTCAATCGAGCCCAAGACCGTTTCAAGAAGCACGCAGACAAGCACCACTCCGAGCTCTCCTTCGCCGTTGGGGACCAAGTCCTCCTCAAGCTCCAGCCCTACGTCCAAGTCTCCGTCGCCAGCCGCCCCTGTTGCAAGTTGGCGTACAAGTTCTTTGGTCCCTTCACCGTCCTGGAGCGTGTTGGCAACCTCGCCTATCACCTGGAGCTGCCACCGAACGGGCGCATTCATCCAGTCTTCCACATCTCCCAGCTCAAGCCGTTCGTCCCCAGCTACACTCCCGTCTTCTCGGAGCTGCCAAAGGTGCCTGATCTGAAGACGACGCCACTAAAACCCATTGCCATCCAGGAACGCCGCATGGTCAAGAAAGGAGATGCCGCCCTCACTCAGGTACGGGTGCAATGGTCCACTTTGCCAGCCGACGCAACCACCTGGGAAGATTATGGCGTCATTCGGAAGCGTTTCCCTGACGCTGAGCTCTGGGAAGAAGATGAAGCAGCTGCTCAAGGAGGGGCGACTGTAACGCCTTCAGGTTCAGTCCAGCAGTTAGCTGAACCCTGAAGCGGACAGCGAGGCACTCAGTGCAATTGTAGTGTTGGGCCGCGGCCATGTAAGCGTGTGTGTGCAAGTGTGGCCTTGGGCCAGTACTACTTAAGTAGATGTGGAACTCTGAGTCGGGGCATGAATGAGATTAAGTCTGATCCCCATCTCTCCCCGAGCCCTCTCTTCTCACCTGCTCCCTTCTCCTCCCACTAGTAGAAAAGGGGGCATTTGTTCCGGTTTGTAAGGGCCTTTAGTCCCGGTTCTTGAACCGGGACTAAAGGTTCGTTACTAATGCCTCCACCCTTTAGTCTTGGTTCTAACACGAACCGGGACAGATGGGCCTCCACGTGGCCACTGCGAGCAGCCCAGGCAAGGGGGCCTTTGGTCCCGGTTGGTGACATGAACAGGGACCAAAAGGCTTCCATGTGTCAGCAGCTGAGGTTTTTCTTTTTCTTTTTTTAAAAAAGTGGCTGGTTTAGGGGTTTAGGGGTTTTGGGGGTTAATTTTAGGTTGTTATTAGCTAGCTAATAGAGAGAAGTGTCCTCTCTTATATCTTCGTCCTTGGTTTACCAATGCTAGCTACTGCTATGTTCATTTCACCCGCTGATATATAATAACTCATGGATGCTCGCATCATACATCATCATATATAATAACAAGTCCTACTAATCATGCATCATCACACAACTTCTACTCGTTATTAATAACAAGTCATACGATCATCATCCTCATAGTCATCGAACCCAACCCTACATAATTGTTCTTAGCACATGATCATCAGTATCAGGTAGGACCTAAACACCCTTAAGGTAAAATAGCATAAAACAATATAGGCCCTGACTCTTCATTATGAAGAATGAAGATCACCCTGTCTCCAATTCTTGCGCTTCGCCTCCTTTTGCTTGCAAGAAGCTCCTTACGACTGTCCATACATTTTTTTCATTCTTTAATTGTCATGTCTCCACTTCTTTTAGAAATCCAGTATGGACAATTGAAATTCGTAGGACGACCTGGTTGTATGTTCAAAACATCAAGGCGACCGTGCGTATACATCAGATGAGGCACACAATCATTCGGGATTATCTGTTGAAAAACATAGTAATAACTTCGTAGTTAGCAATGATGTACTAGTTTTAGAAGTATTTAAAAAGATGCAGGGATGTCGTAATAGTAAAAAATCTTATCAGGGTATCTCCATGGTAGTTACCGTAGTTCAACACGTGCACTAGTGGCACGTATTGACCATAATGTTGAGGAGTTCGATTGTAGACATTGTAATTCTCAAGATTAGTACAAAATGCGATCAGATGATTTTTCTCCTTATAAGTTAATTCGGAGCCATCGGTGTAGTCTACCAATGTCAGATGGTACGTAGCTCCTCCTTTCATTCCCGAGTCCATTATTATAACAAATTATCTAGCACACGGGAATGAAGGAGAAGCTACCCCCACGACAGCGTGGATGATGGAGGGGGCTCCTAAATTTCTGCATAGAGTGCTCTTCAATTTTAGCATTCAAAGTAGGAGTACTTTTCTAATATGAGCATTCAATAAGCAAAACCAAATCGTAAAATAAAGTAGTATTCAAATTAGCATGCATTCAATTATAACCAAAAGTACATCATCTCTTGTGTTCGTACATCGTCGAATACTCCTCGAATACTATCATACATACAACATCGCTAATTAATACAGCTAGAACCGTAGCGCCCGACGGGTATCGTCGCGGACGGTGGACACCCAAAGATAAGGAACGATCACATGATCATAGCTCCAGTGAGATCCCTGAAGAACCTTCCAGGTATTGTCGAACCTGCCCTCCAACGCAACCATGTAGCGACGGACGTGCTCGTCCTCCTCGCTGACACGGTGACGTACCACCTCCACGGTGTCCAGAAGCCTCGACACCATCACTGGCCCACGCGACCGCCACCAAATAAGGATCGGGTCAACAACACGCTGCCTCCTCACCAACCTACGTCCCCCAGAAGGTAACACCTCCCAATACCAGCCCGGTGGAGCCCAGTCCCGAACATGGCCCTGATCAAGCAGGCCTCCACCGCCGAGTCGACGACGACGAGGATGCGGGATAGGCATCGTCGACGTCGATGCGGGAACTACTTCTATATATAGTTAAATAAAGTAGTTTTATTAATTAAATCAACTAGTTCAACTACTAAGCACTTACTATAAATAAATAAAGTAGTACTTATTAAAAATAAACTACTTCTATATATAGTAAAATAAATTGGTTTATTAAATCAACTAGCTAGTTCAACTATATATGAAGCACTTACTATAAATAAAATAAAGTAGTACTTACTAAAAATAAACTAGTTTAACTATAGTTCTATTATTTTTCTAACTAATTTTTTCTATACATACACAATAAATTGACAAAGAAAATACTATGAACAAAAAAATCATTAAAATTCTATGAAAAAAATTATAACAGAAAAAAAATCATAAAAATTTGACATCTAAATTACTTACACAATATGAAAAAAATTGGCATCTAAATTACAACAAAAAAAATCATAAAAATTTGACATCTAAATTACAACATAAAAAATCATTAAAAAATCTAACACAATATGAACTAATTAATTACACAATATGAAAAAAATCTAACAGAAAAATCTATGAGCTACACATCTAACAAAAAAAATCAATGAACTACAAAAAAATCTACAAAAAATCCAACAAAATCTAACTCAATTAACTACTACTAACATCAAATTAAATTAGTTGCTCACGGCGACGGTGTCGGGGACGGCGACGGTGTCGGGGACGGCAACGGCGACGACGACGGCGAGGTGGGGTGCAGCGCGGGGCGGCGCGGCGACGGGCAGAGGCGGGGCAGGCCGGGGCGGCGCGGCGACGGGCAAGGGCGGGGCGGGGCGGCACGACGACGGGCAAGGGCGGGGCGGCGACGGCGTCGATCGGGGCGGGGCGGGGGTGCGACGGCGACGGCGAGCCGGAGACCGACGGGCAGCCTGGCGGCGTCGGGGCGGAGAAGAGCAAACTGAACGAAATTTTGGCGAGTGCCAGATATATAGGCAGATCATTGGTCCCGGTTCGTGAGACAAACCGGGACTAATGCGACCTTTAATCCCGGTTGGTGGCACCAACCGGGACCAAAGGCCGCTTTTCAGCAGCCCAAAGGGCGGGAAGCAGAGACCTTTGGTCCTGGTTGGTGCCGCAAACCGGGACAAAAGAGAGGCATTGGTCCCGGTTGGTGCCTCCAACCGGTACCAATGCACCCCTTTAGTCCCGGTTCGAGCCAGCAATTGGGACTAAAGGCCTTGCACTGGCACGGTGCAGTGGGATGTTTAGTCCCACCTCGCTAGCTGAGGAGCGACTGCACCTGTTTATAAGTGCAACTCTACCCTCCCATTTGAACTCCTCACTATTGCAGGCCTACTGGCCTAAACTTGTGTCTCTGCCTATGGGCCTACTGGGCAGTCTAGGGACCTGAATCCTAGCCCAATAAGGTTTCTAGTCGTATTCAGGCCGTGGTGGCTCAGTAGGTGGTAATTTTTTTTATTTTTCCCCTTTTTTTCTTTT
Organism: Triticum aestivum; assembly: GCF_018294505.1. Taxonomy (NCBI): domain Eukaryota; kingdom Viridiplantae; phylum Streptophyta; class Magnoliopsida; order Poales; family Poaceae; genus Triticum; species Triticum aestivum. The sequence continues at coordinate 21,404,469 of NC_057807.1, read as the reverse complement.
GTTTTTTGCTTTATTTATTTTATGATAATTCTTTTTGCTATTAAAGTTTGTAACAAAATTCTAATTAATTATTTATTTTCTTTTATGATAATTCTTTTTGCTTTTAATGTTTTGAACAGAATTCTAATTACTTATTTATTTTCTTTTATGATAATTCTTTTTGCTATTAAAGTTTGTAACAAAATTCTAATTACTTATTTATTTTCTTTTATGATAAATCTTTTTGCTTTTAATGTTTTGAACAGAATTCTAATTACTTATTTATTTTCTTTTATGATAATTCTTTTTGCTATTAAAGTTTGTAACAAAATTCTACTTACTTATTTATTTTCTTTTATGATAATTCTTTTTTGCTTTTAATGTTTTGAACAGAATTATAATTACTTATTTATTTTCTTTTATGATAATTCCTTTTGCTATTAAAGTTTGTAACAAAATTTTATATAATTTTAGTTTTAATAATACTAGAGAGGTTTATAAAAGCTTTTTAGTTGATTCCTTCGGTACCAGTTCTAAGGCTGTTATAAAGGCATTTTATTTGGTACAGGTTTTAAGGCGACCTTTTAGTACCGGTTCGTGGCATGAACCGGTAAAAGAGTTTTTTAGTTGATTCTTGTTGCAGCTGTTTTTTAGTCCCACCTCGCCAAGTGAGAGGCACTCGCAGCGGTTTATAAGCCCTTGAGTGCAGAGACGATGCAGAAGAGGCTCAATGCTAACCTGCACGTTGCTTAGCTTCAAGCCTTGAGGAATAGGGTAGACTGCACGGAGCTATGTGCAGTGCAGTTTACACTATTCTGAAAGGCTTGAAGCTAATTAACGAGCATTGCGCCTATTTTTTATTTTTAATGACTTATTACAACTCAGAAAAAAATAGAAAAAAAATAAATATAGCAGAAAAGAAAGAAAAACTATATAAAAAACTACTCAACGAGGACCAACCCTTTAGTCCCGGTTGGTGGCACGAACCGGGACTAAAGGGCTGCCTTTGGTCCCGGTTCAAGCCACCAACCGGGACCAATGGTGGTGGGCCAGGAGTGAGGCCCATTGGTCCCGGTTCGTCCTGCCAACCGAGACCAAAAGGTTCAGACGAACCGGGATCAATGGCCCACGTGGCCCGCCCGGCCCCCGAGGCTCATGAACCAGGTCCAATGCCACCATTGGTTCCGGTTCTAGATTGAACCAAGACTAATGGGCTGACCCGGCCTGGACCATTGCCCCCCTTTTCTACTAGTGTCCCTCTCCTGATCCTCTTCTCAAACCCTCTCCCATCATCGGGTTATTACAGTTGGCTGGTGGATTGCTGCTCACCGAATTTCTAGCTCCGTCAATGCTTCTGATATTTGTTATCTTTGAGAATAAAGACCTTCCAGCACTATATTGCAACAGCAGGATTATACTGGGATTGGTAGAAAAGAGTTTGGAGCTGCCCCCTACCCAGGACTTGACATGGTCTCAACAGAAGAGGCATGCTTGGCACCGCAGCCGTTGCCGTTTGACAAAGCAGTACAGCTAATAAAAGAGAACATCCGCACCTCATGAAATTCAAGTCGGTAGCGGTGCCCAGAGCCCAGATCACCACTGCGAGACATGTCGTGAATCCTTTGCCCGAGTATCAGGAACTGTTTTTGTCAGGAAAAAAATCAGGAACTGTGTGCTGAAGAGGAAGCAGAACCACCATGTGTGCAGGTGCTTGCAGCAGGAGATCAGACTAACACAGAATAAACACTACGTTTTCTTTTTCATAAATGCTTATTAGTGTAGCTGCACTAATTGGTGTTTCTGAGCGCACGTGTTATGCGACAGAAAACTCATACGACACGGGTTGCATCTGAGCAGACCTGCCATAAAGGGTGTGTGTCGTCAGTACACTAACAAAAGAAAAGTATCTGGTCCTCGTCCCATCCGAGCACAATAGGAAGGAAAAATACGTGCATTTATTAGGGTTTTACAATATTTAGAAAATCATAACTTTTGATTCAATTACTGAAATTTAGGTTCATTTTCACCATTGGGTTTTTGTGGTGAGTTCTTCAAAACTAGACCTCATATGGGTATATTTTGACGAACTTTTTTTAAAGCAACTTTGGGTGCTGTAGAGGCAACTTTAGTGCTATAGGAAAGCAACTTCTTAGTTTGCCTATTATAATTCCGTATCAAGGAGAAGTCCTTATAAGTTGTCTAGCGCACTATCGAGTATGCTAACACTATGTTTCAGAGTACATGCAACATGACCTACATCGACAGACAACTTGTCCTATTATCGTAGCCAACTAATTAGCGATGACATGCAACCGGGCATCATTGTTAGGCAACTAATTATCACTGTTAAGTTCTCGTGATTTTGTTTGGGCAGTTGCTTGGTTTCGTTTTGAACAGGTTTTTGCATTTGTGTTTTTTATAATATAGTTGTTTGGTTTTGCTAGATAGTTGCTTGGATTTTTTTGCTAGAACAATTTTCAATTTGTGTTTTCTTTGTAATCGACTTGTTTTGGATTTTTGCTAGAATAGATAAGTTGCATGGGGGGGGGGGGGGCAGATAGTTTTCCACAAAGGCTATTCAAGTTGGTCATACATTGTTTCTGCCTAAAGTAGACAACCTAAGAAGGAATGCTAGGGATAGTTGCTTGGTTTTGCTAGGACAATTTTTTCATAGTTGTTATTTAGTAATGCAGTTGCTTGGATTGGATAGTACAATTGCTTGGTTTTGGAGGAGTTGTGTTTTGGCATAACAAATGCTTGGATTTGCTAGGATAACTCCTTGGATTTTTTTGCTAGGAATAGTGGCTTTGGATCTTACTAGAACAGTTGTGTGAATTTCTGCTAGGGGGCAATTGCTTAGAGTTTACTAGAACAATTGCTATATGTAGATATGTATAGTTGCATACACACACAAGATGAGTTGGAGTTGCACACAGTGTGACATCAAGTTGCTAGGTGGGATCAATGTGCCTCATGTTTTGTGTGATTTTCTCTTTTTTACACAAACCAACTAATAGGCAATCGTACTAGGTAAAAAAAATATGAGGTTGCTTCCCTATAGCACTAACGTTGTCTCCATCACACCCAAAGTTGCTTAAAAAAAGTTTGAAAACACCTACCAATATGGGATCTAGTTTTGAAGAACTTGTCGCGAGAAACCCAACGATGAAAACAAAACTGGATTTAGAAGCTTGAATCAAAAGTTACGGGTTTCTAAACCTTTTGAACCGCAAATATATGCACATGGGGACATGTTTTAGCCTTATGTTTTGTGTGATTTTTCTCATTTTTACGAGAACCAACCTAATGGCAGTCCTACTAGGCCAAAAGGCAGAAGTTGCTTCCCTATAGCACTATAGTTGCCTCCATCGCACTCAAAGTTGCCCTCGAATTTTTTTGACGAAACCTACTTAAATGGGATCTAGTTCTGAAGAACTCGTCGTGAGAAACCCAACGGTGAAAACGGAACTGGATTTTGACACTTAAACCAAAGTTACGGTTTTAACACGTTTTGAGCCCCAGATAAATGCATGCGGGAACAAGATCTAGGCCGATTTCTTTGTTAACGTAACAAGATCACGTGGACACGGGAAAGATGGTGGCAGGAGACATGATGTTGCCTTTTTTAGAAGTATGTACAGAGGGACCGATTGCATTTTCCATATACAGTAAGGGCGCTGAATCTCGCGAATGAGCACTTAAGCACTCGCTAGCCACGTCCATGTTTTTTTCCATCAACGAAACCCTTTGCTTTTCACCCCCCCCTCCCCCCCCCCCCAAACTGTCCGCTCATCTTTATTTAGCCCATTTTGTATGTGACTGCTATATAGGCTCACTTATTGCGGAAATCCGTTGGTGCTCCCGGGAGCGCGCGCTCCTACACGCGAAAAAATATTTCAAAGTGTGACAAAATTCCAAACAAAAATTTGGCGAAGGCATCTCGACATTATATGTGCGCACACCAAGTTTTGGAAAAAAACGATATTTTTTGTGGCTTGCGTAAAAAAGACAAAAGGATGTCTTGTGAAAAGCATTTTTTAACATCGAATTTTGTTTTTTTCACACGCGACACATAAGTTGTCGGGTTTTCACGAAACGACTTTGTGAGCATGTACAAGATCGAGATGTACACGCCAAATTTTTGTTTCGAATTTTTTAACATTTTAAAATATGTTTAGAACACATTTTAAAAATCATGAGCGCGCGCTCCCATTTGCCAAAACGCCACTCTCCACTTATTGCCATACAGATAATCGAGACCTCCTCCCCAACGCCTCATGCGCCCCAGCTCCATGGGCCAGCCCAACAACGAGGCGACTGCTCGCTCGTGACACGCTAGTTCCCTGGTTGCTCGGTTCCGCAATTGACTGGTCGCGGTTAACCAATCCATTGTTGACTGTTGACATCTTCAGAAAATTCAAAAAATAAAAAAAAAGTAATTAAAAAATGCACACAAAAATTGAATTCACAAATTTGACAAAAGTTGGCGGGTTAATATATTTTTTGGATTTGAAACTTTCCACGGGCTTGAAAAAGTTCATGACTTCGAAAAAGTTCACAGATTTGGAAAAGGTTCATACATTCAAAAATAATATTTGAAGAATTTAAAAAGTTCATGGATTTGGAAAAAGTTTGTGAATTTGTAAAAAGTCCATGTATTCAAAAAGTATTCACTAGATTTGAAGCAAAATCAATGGATTTGAAATTTGTTCACACATTTGGCAAAAGTTAACGCATTTACAAAATATTCATTGGATTAGAAACAAAAGTTCGTGGAGAAAAAGTTCAAGAATTTGAAAAAGAATTGTGAAACAAGGAAAAAAAGAGGAAAAGTGAAGTAAAAAAAATATAAAAGCAAAATAAAAAAACTTGGAACCTTGTAGAAGTTTCACAAAACCACTGGGAACGTTTATGAAGAAGGTAAACATTTAGAGCCGGGAGCGGTTTCGGCCGGTCGACCCACTCACCCCGTGCGTAGTGCTAAAGCAGGAGGGACACGTCATTCCGCAAGGGCCCGCACACCGATCTGCTTTCCTTATCCTTTCCAGCGCGGCTGCTGTCCACACACCACATCTCCTTCCTTTCTTCCTTGCCCCTGCCCATGCCGCTGCTTCTGCCTATCTACTTTTTCTCATACGCCATTGCTGTAGAGTTGCTGCATGGGGCGTCCTTCCCCATGAAGTGCGGTGACGTGGAGTTGTTGTTGCTGCACGGGATGCCATCGCCATGGCCGAACGCGACGGGGCCGAGCACCGGCGCTACTACGATAGGGGGCCATGGCCTGCGAGCTCACAGGCCAGGGCGGCCATGGCTTACGAGCTCGAGGCATGTTACAATTCCAGATTTTGCTTCCATGTTTGTTTTTTCTAGAACCAGTGTACTAATTTGTTACCACCGTCTTCGTTTTTTTGCTGGAACTAACCAAATTTTGCTGCTATGCCTTTTTGTTGGAATCATTTTGTACCACTTTTTTGCTACAACAGTTTTGGTTTTTTGCTACTACCGGCACTGTCGTTTGTTACATCCTTTTTCATGAGGTTGTCGAGACCCTGCGACTATGTGTTTTTCTACAACCTTATACACTTTTTGCTACAACCTTGTGCATTTTTTGCTACCACTAAAGAAGCCCCAAGCTGGACCACAAGTTGTTTTTCTACAACTGTTTTGTGGTTTGTTGCAACCAGTGTCAATTTTTGCTACCACCGACTTCTTGATTTTTCTAGAACCAGTGCTCAATTTTTCATTTTTGCTACCACTAGTGTTTCGATTTGCTGGAACAAGCTTGATATTTTTGCTACCATCAGGTTTTTGGTTTGTTGGAACGGCGTCGATTTTTTTTTCAATTTTGCTACCAACGTTTTATTGGTTTTTGCTGGAACCGTCGAGAATTTTTTCTATGACCAGTGGAATTTTTTGCTGCGACCGACAAATTAAGGACGAGGAACAACACGAGCTCTATGACGGGTGCTGCGGCCGGTGACGCGCGGCTCTGCGAGCTGTGGGGGGGGGGGGCTCACCGCGCCGCAGGGGCCTTGCTGGAGCTGCGCGGTGCTGCGAGCCGTGGGGGATCTCGCCGGAGATGCGCCACGAGGGCCCAAGGAAGAAGAAGCTGGGGCGACTTTTTATTTTTTTTTGCTCCAGATCCAACCGCCGCGCGGCTCGAATCGAGCGGCTATGGCTGGACTGGCCGAATCTTTCGCCGGTGCGCCGGCGCCTAGCGGTGCCCTATGAAGAAACGAAAGTGACTGTTATACTGGCCGGGCCATTCAAGTGCGATGCATGTGTTTAGGAATGGCCAAATTGTTGTCGAGAAGAAAAGAAAAAATCTAAATGGGCCCAGCCCAATATGGATTGGGGGTGTGAACCGGTTTACAGAAATGCTATAACTGGTGCTTGATACGTCTCCGTCATATCTATAATTTTTGATTGTTCAATGCCAATATTCTTCAACTTCCATATACTTTTGGCAACTTTTAATACTATTTTTGGGACTAACATATTGATCGAGTGCCCAGTGCCAGTTCCTGTCTTTGGCATGTTTTATGTTTTGCAGAAAACCAATATCAAACGGAATCCAAACGGGATAAAAATGGAAGGAGAATTATTTTGGAATATTTGGGATTTTTCAGAGGAAGAATCAACGCGAAACGGTGTCCAGGGTGGCCACGAGACAGCCCCCCTGGGAGCGCCCTGGACTCTCGTGGACCACCCGTAAGGCAGTTGATGCTCTTCTTTTGCCGCAAGAAAGCTAATTTTACGAGCAAATCTGGGCGAAAGATTCACCCCAATCGGAGTTACGGATCTCCAGATATAAAGGAAACGGTGAAGGGGCAAAAACAGAGAACGCAGAAACAGAGAAATAGATCCAATCTCGGAGGGGCTCTCGCCCCTCCCAAGCCATGGGAGCCAAGGACCAGAGGGGAAACCCTTCTCCCATCTAGGGAGGAGGTCAAGGAAGAAGAAGAAGAAGGGGGCCTCTCTCCCCCTTGCTTCCGGTGGCGCGGAAGCGCTGCCGGGGGCCATCATCATCACCGCGATCTTCACCAACACCTCCGCCATCTTCACCAACATCTCCATCACCTTCCCCCTTCTATATTCAGCGGTCCATTCTCCCGCAACCCGCTGTACCCTCTACTTGAACATGGTGCTTTATGCTTCATATTATTTTCCAATGATGTGTTGCCATCCTATGATGTCTGAGTAGATTTTTGCTGTCCTACCGGTGATTGATGAATTGCTATGATTGGTTTAATTTGCTTGTGGTTATGTTGCTGTCCTATTGTGCCCTCCGTGTCGCGCAAGCGTGAGGGAGTACCGCTGTAGGGTGTTGCAATATGTTCATGATTCACTTATAGTGGGTTGCTTGAGTGACAGAAGCATAAACCCGAGTAAGGGGATTGTTGCGTATGGGATAAAAGGGGACTTGATGCTTTAATGCTATGGTTGGATTTTACCTTAATGAATCTTTAGTAGTTGCGGACGCTTGCTAGAGTTCTAATCATAAGTGCATATGATCCAAGAAGAGAAAGTATGTTAGCTTATGCCTCTCCCACATAAAACTTGCTATTGGTCTAGTAACATAGTCAATTGCTTAGGGACAATTTCACAACTCCTACCACCACTTTTCCACACTCGCTATATTTACTTTCTTGCATCTTTATCTAAATAGCCCCTAGTTTATATTTTCACGTTCTTTATTATCTTGCAAACATATCCTATCACACCTACAAAGTACTTCTAGTTTCATTCTTGTTCTAGGTAAAGTGAACGTCAAGCGTTTGTAGAGTTGTATCGGTGGTCGATAGAACTTGAGGGAATATTTATTCTACCTTTAGCTCCTCGTTGGGTTCGACACTCTTACTTATCGAAAACTGTTGCGATCCCCTACACTTGTGGGTTATCAAGACCTTTTTCTGGCGCCGTTGCTGGGGAGTCATAGCGTGTGGTGAATATTGTCGTGTGTGCTTGTTTGCTTTATCACTAAGTAATTTTTATTTGCTGTTCTAAGTTGTTCTCTATCTTTAGTTATGGATATGGAACACGAAATACCAAAAAAATTAGGTGTACTTGCTACTCATGTAGATGGGGTAACTCCTAAAACCTCCGATTCTCATTATGTGAAAGATATTATGTACTACTTTGATAATCCTGAGAAAACCCCATTCAACTTTATAATGGGAGACACGTTGGATCAACGTGAATACTTTAGGGATTATCGCTCGACACAAAAGGGAAACTATTGTGGGATCAATTTATTATGTTGTGTTGGTATGCCCGGGATGTATGCTTGAGATATGATATTACTTGTTGCTCTAGGATGAAGGCTCCACACCTTCCCTTTTCATGCAAATTTAATGATAATGAAACCTTAGCTTCTTATGCTAATGGTATATATGATTACTATGATGTTGAACAAATAGAAGAATTTGTTGCTTTTAAGGCTGCTTATGAAATTGAATCTTTGTTTGAAAAGTATGAAGCTTTTGAGATGATGGTGTTTATAGGCCAGAAAATTTTGCTATACATGGATATTGCTATGAAAATTATGAATACAATCACTATATTAATGCTTTTGTGAAGAAAGTCAACGCTGTCCAAGAAGAGACTAATATTTTGCAGGAAGCTATGGAAGAAGAAATTGATGAAACAGTAAGCTCATTGGATGAAAAAGATGATGAGGAGAGCGAAGAACAAAAGGAGAAAGAGCGGATTAGCTACCCGTGCCCACCTTCTAATGAGAGTAACCCTCCAACTCATACATTATTTAATTCCCCTTCATGCTTACCGAAGGATGATTGCTATGATCCTTTGAATTTGTTTGAAATATCCCTTTTTGATGATGCTTGCTATGCTTGTGGCCAAGATGCCAATATGAATTATGCTTATGGAGATGAACTTGCTACAGTTCCTTATGTTAAACATGAAATTGTTGCTATTGCACCCATACATGATAGTCCTATTATCTTTTTGAATTCTCCCTACTACCGTATATCGGAGAAGTTTGTGCTTATTAAGGATTATATTGATGGGTTACCTTTTACCATTGCACATGATGATTTTTATGAATGTAATATGCATGTGCTTGCTGCTCCTACTTGCAATTATTATGAGAGAGGAACTACATCTCCACCTCTCTACGTTTCCAACACGATAGAATTGCAAGAAACTGCTTATACTATGCATTGGCCTTTACTATGTGTGCATGAATTGTTCTTTTATGACATGCCGATGCATAGGAAGAGAATTAGACTTCGTCATTGCTTGATATATGTTACTTTGTGCTCACTACTAAATTACAAATCATTGTCATTACTTGAGCACTATATGCATAGCTTAATGGATTTAAAGAAAGCACTGCCAGGGAGACAACCCGGAAGTTTTAGAGAGTCATTTATTTCTGTTGAGTGCTTTTATATAGTTTAAAAACGAAAAAATAAAAAGGGAAACCTAAAAACTTTTCAAAAAGAAAAGTGAAAGTAAGAAAGACAAGCATTGTTGAAGTGGGAGAGCTCCTTGAACTTTGTTCATGCTCACGGAAACTTTGTGAATATTGATTACAGAAACTTTTCATCAAAAATAATTATCCCCTTGTACAATTCCATTGTATTATAAAAATAATGTGCTAAGGTTTGACTTTAGGATGTTTACAATGCTTGTTGGTTTGTACGGTGCAGGACAAAAACTTTGGCTATAGTGCGCGATTTTACATTTTTACTGGAACGTCAATTGGTTCTGATTCTTTTTGCACTGTCTTGCTAGAAAACTTGTTTATTTTTCCTAATTTAGGTAGAATTTTTGGGGTAACATAAGTATGGTGGATGTTCAGATGGCTACAGACTGTTCTGTTTTTGACAGATTCTGTTTTTGATGCATAGTTTGCTTGTTTTGATGAATCTATCAATTTGTATCAGTGGATTAAGCAATGGAAAAGCTATATTACAGTAGACACAATGAAAAAACAAAATATGAATTGGTTTGCAACAGTACTTAGAGTGGTGATTTGCTTTATTATACTAACGGATCTTACCGAGTTTTCTGTTGAAGTTTTGTGTGGATATAGTGTCTAATCGAGGATGTCTCGATATGAGGAGAAGGAAGAGAGGCAAGAGCTCAAGCTTGGGGATTCCCAAGGCACCCTAAGTAAATATTCAAGGAGACTCAATCGTCAAAGCTTGGGGATGCCCCAGAAGGCATCCCCTCTTTCTTCAACAAGTATCGTTATGTTTTCGAATTCGTTTCGTTCATGCATTATGTGCAAGTCTTGGAGCATCTTTTGCATTTAGTTTTCACTTTTCTTTTATGCACCATGCTGGTATGAGATAGTCCTTGGTTGATTTATAGAATGCTCATTGCACTTCACTTAAATCTTTTGAGTATGGCTTTATAGAATGCTTCATGTGCTTCACTTATGTCATTTGAAGTTTGGATTGCCTGTTTCTCTTCACATAAAAAACAGCCATTTGTAGAATGCTCTTTTGCTTCACTTATAATGTTAGAGCGTGGGCATATATTTTGTAGAAAGAATTAAACTCTCTTGCTTCACTTATATCTATTTAGAGAGATGACAGGAATTGGTCATTTTCATGGTTAGTCATAAAATCCTACATAAACTTGTAGATCACTGAATATGATATGTTTGATTCCTTGCAATAGTTTTGCGATATAAATGTGGTGATATCAGACTCGTGCTAGGTTAGTAATTGTGAAATTGAGAAATACTTGTGTTGAGGTTTGCAAGTCCCGTAGCATGCACGTATGGTGAACTGTTATGTAACGAAGTTGGAGCATGAGGTGTTTTTTTGATTGTCTTCCTTATGAGTGGCAGTCGGGGACGAGCGATGGTCTTTTCCTACAAATCTATCCCTCTTGGGGGCATGCGAGTAGTACTTTGCTTCGAGGGCTATGTAGACTTTTGCAATAAGTATATGAGTTCTTTATGACTAATGTGAGTCCATGGATATACGCACACTCATCCTTTCACTTTGCTAGTTTCTATTTTACCGCGCAACTTTTGCCGGTAGCATAAACCCATTATTTACCCTCCTCAAAACAGCCACCATACATACCTATATGGCATTTCCATAGCCATTCCGAGATATATTGCCACGCAACTTCCCACTGTTTCGTTTATTATGACACGTTTCATCATTGTCATATTGCTCTTTGCATGATCATGTAGTTGACATCGTATTTGTGGCAAGGACACCTTCATAATTTTCATACATGTCACTCTTGATTCATTGCATATCCCGGTACACCGCCGGAGGCATTCATGTAGTCATATTTTGTTCTAGCTTTGAGTTGTAATTCTTGAGTTGTAAATCCATAAAAGCGTGATGATCTTCATTATTAGAGCATTGTCTTAGTGAGGAAAGGATGATGAAGACTATCCCCCACAAGTCGGGATGGGACTTCAGACTTTATAAAAATAAAAGAGGCCAAAGAAGCCCATAAAAAAGGGAAAAGAAAAAAAAGAGAAAAAAAGAAAAAAGAAAAAAAATGAAAAATAAAAAGAAAAAAATGAGAGAAAAATAGAGAAGGGGCAATGTTACTATCCTTTTACCACACTTGTGCTTCAGAGTAGCACCATGTTCTTCATAGAAAGAGCCTCCTATGCTTTCACTTTCATATACTAGTGGGAATTTTCATTATAGAACTTGGCTTGTATATTCCAAGGATGGGCTTCCTCAAACGCCCGAGGTCTTCATGAGCAAGCAAGTTGGATGCACACCCACTTAGTTTCCAGTATGAGCTTTCATATATTTATAGCTCTAGTGCATCCGTTGCATGGCAATCCCTACTCACTCATATTGATATCTATTAATGGGCATCTCCATAGCCCGTTGATACGCCTAGTTGATGTGAGACTATCTTCTACTTTTTTGTCCTCACAACCACCACCATATACCACCATAGTGCTATGTCCATGGCTTGCGCTCATGTATTGCGTAAGAGTTGAAAAAGCTGAGATGCGTGAAAAAGTATGAACCAATTGCTCGGCTCGTCGTCGGGGTTGTGCATGATGGGAGCATTTTGTGTGACGAAGATGGAGCATAGTCAGACTATATGATTTTGTAGGGATGGGCTTTCTTTGGCTATGTTATTTCGATAAGACATAATTGCTTGGTTGGTATGCTTGAAATATTATTGTTTTTATGTCAAATGATAGACTATTGCTTTGAATCACTCGTATCTTAATATTCATACCATGATTAGATATATGATCAAGATTATGCTAGGTAGCATTCCACATCAAAAATTATTTTTTTTATCATTTACCTACTCGAGGACGAGCAGGAATTAAGCTTGGGGATGCTGATACGTCTCCGTCATATCTATAATTTTTGATTGTTCCATGCCAATATTCTTCAACTTTCATATACTTTTGGCAACTTTTTATACTATTTTTGGGACTAACATATTGATCCAGTGCCCAGTGCTAGTTCCTGTCTGTTGCACGTTTTATGTTTCACAGAAAACTAATATTAAATGGAATCCAAACGGGATAAAAACGGATGGAGAATTATTTTGGAATATTTGGGATTTTCCGGAGGAAGAAGCAACACGAAACGGTGTCCGGGTGGCCACGAGACAGGGGGACGCACCCCCCTGGGCGCGCCATGGACTCTTGTGGGCCACCCATAAGGCGTTTGACGCTCTTCTTTTGCTGCAAGAAAGCTAATTTTACGAGAAAAATCTGGATGAAAGATTCACCCCAATCGGAGTTACGGATCTCCAGATATAAAGGAAACAGTGGAGGGGCAGAGCCAGGGAACGCAGAAACAGAGAGATAGATCCAATCTCGGAGGGGCTCTCGCCCCTCTCAAGCCATGGGAGCCAAGGACCAGAGGGGAAACCCTTCTCCCATCTAGGGAGGAGGTCAAGGAAGAAGAAGAAGAAGAAGGGGCCCTCTCTCCCCCTTGCTTCCGGTGGCCCCGGAGCGCTGCCGGGGGCCATCATCATCACCGCGATCTTCACCAACACCTCCGCCATCTTCACCAACATCTCCATCACCTTCCCCCTTCTATATTCAGCGGTCCACTCTCCCGCAACCCGCTGTATCCTCTACTTGAACATGGTGCTTTATGCTTCATATTATTTTCCAATGATGTGTTGCCATCCTATGATGTCTGAGTAGATTTTCGCTATCCTACCGGTGATTGATGAATTGTTATGATTGGTTTAATTTGCTTGTGGTTATGTTGCTATCCTATTGTGCCCTCCGTGTCGCGCAAGCGTGAGGGAATACCGCTGTAGGGTGTTGCAATATGTTCATGATTCGGTTATAGTGGGTTGCTTGAGTGACAGAAGCATAAACCCGAGTAAGGGGATTGTTGCGTATGGGATAAAAGGGGACTTGATGCTTTAATGCTATGGTTGGGTTTTACCTTAATGAATCTTTAGTAGTTGCGGACGCTTGCTAGAGTTCCAATCATAAGTGCATATGATCCAAGAAGAGAAAGTATGTTAGCTTATGCCTCTCCCACATAAAACTTGCTATTGGTCTAGTAACATAGTCAATTGCTTAGGGACAATTTCACAACTCCTACCACCACTTTTCCACACTCGCTATATTTACTTTCTTGCATCTTTATCTAAACAACCCCTAGTTTATATTTTCGCGTTCTTTATTATCTTGCAAACCTATCCTATCACACCTACAAAGTACTTCTAGTTTCATTCTTGTTCTAGGTAAAGTGAACGTCAAGCGTGCGTAGAGTTGTATCGGTGGTCGATAGAACTTGAGGGAATATTTATTCTACCTTTAGCTCCTTGTTGGATTCAACACTCTTACTTATCGAAAACTGTTGCGATCTCCTACACTTATGGGTTATCAGTGCTATGGGCGTCAAATAGGATATGGGGGACCATTGAAGTAGGCCTGCCCTTTCAGCATGATTTTAGTTCTCCGGTTTAGGCAGCGTGAGGAAGGACCCAAAAAAAAGGGTAGCGTGAAGAAGGTTCTGCGTCCTTTTTTTTCATTTCTTTGAATTTCTTTTAGTGGATTTTCTTTTTTTCCTTTGGTTTTTATTTTATTTCTTTAATTTTTTATGTTCCCTTTTATTTTCATATTTTATTATTTTGTGAACATTTATTTATATTTTCAAATTCATGATTTTAATCTGCCCAGTTTTAGGGTACGAAATTTTCTTCATGCACTTTCAATTTTTTTTGAACATATGTTAAACATTTTTTAGACACACGTTGAACATTTTTATTTTCTTTCATCTGCTATTTTTATTTTATTTATTGATATTTTTTGTTTTATTTTATTCTTTTGTTAAATACCATTATTTTTCTTAATAGACATTGAACATTTTTGGTATATTGCTCGAACATTCTTATGAATATATGGTCAATATTTTGGACCATACATCAGACTTTTTTGGAATACATATCCAACTTTTCTCTAAATACATGTTGAACACTGTTTTTACATGTTGAACCTTTTTTAAGATATATGTCAAATATTTTTTTAATATACCTTAAATATTGTTTGAACACATGACACGTTTTTGAAATACCTGTCCAATATTTTCTCTAAATACATGGTGAACATTTTTCAGTATTGTGTTGAACATTTTTATATATATGGTAAACATTTTTTTAAAGACATGTCAATCATTTTTCAAATACATACATATGTGTTAAGCATTTTTATAAATAAATGGCGAGCTTGCAAATTATGTTGAACATTTTAAGATACATGTTAAAAAAAATTTGGTTACACGGTGAATTTTTTTAAAACTTTTCATGGACGTTTGAAAAATATAATGATCATATTTTTTAGTACATTTCAACATTTTTTGAAACTCATGAATATATTTTTTGAATGGTATGGATATTTTTTAATTGTACAAATATGTTTTTAGAAAATGGACAATTTTTTACACAATATGAACATCGTAATGCACAATATGAACATCGACATGGCGACAACGGACAACCCTGCCTGATACCTCTTGAGTTAGTAAATTATGCACAAGACTAACCATTTTTAATAACAGAAAAAGTTGGCGAAGAGATGCAAGTAAGCACAAGTTTTATGAAATGATTGGGAAGACCTTTGCATGCAAGAGCTGGAGTAATACAATTCCACTCTATTCGATCAAAAGCTTTAGCTAGGTCAATTTTCAACATGAAATCATGGCTTGTCCGAGATCTAAGAGAGAAGGAATGAGTTATCTCTTGTGCTACAATAATATTGTTGGTAATGCATCTCCCTTCAATAAAAGCTTGTTGAGAAAGGTGAATGTAATCAGGGAGATGCAATTTGAGTCTATTTGCCAAGGACTTTGCAATAATTTTGTAGATCTCTTGCTGTGTTGTTCATGAATTTTTTTAAACCTCATTAATTTTTTTAAAAAAATATCAATTAAAAAAAGTTCATCAATTTTGAAACAAATTTCATCCAATTTTTTTAAAAATTAAGGAATTTGGAAAATAGTTTAGAAATTTGGAAAAAGTTCATCAATATTTAAATTTTTTCATTAATTTTGAGAAAAAATCATCAAATTCTGAAAAATGTTCACGACTTTGAAAAAAGGTTCATCGATGTAGAAAAGAAGTTTCATCCATTTGAGAAAAAGTTCACGGACTTTTAAGAAAGTAACATAAAAATGAGTAAAAGAAATATAAAGAGAATAAGAAAAAACAGAAGAAAACCGACCAAACAAAAAACCGAGAAAGAAAGAAAACCAAACAGGATGTGTTTTTATCGTGTTGCCTTTAAAAAAAAATGTAGGCTCAAGAAGTCAGGTATCCCGCTTGGTACTGAAACTAGGAGGCACCCAGTTCGAATCACTTGCAACACTCTCAGAAGATCAGAAGCAAGTTCTTATTTGCTAAGAAAAAGGTAAAATCAGAAGCAAGTTCTCTCCCAGCGTGTTGGTCCAGGCCTTTTCAGGCAAGTTGGCCCAAGCTAAAGCCCAAAACATGCCTAACATCGATCGGATCAGGCAGCACGTGGCACACCTCCAAAAAAAAAAAAAAAGGCAGCGCGTGGCCTTATCTCGTTCTCATCAGAAGACAGAAGTCAAAAGAAAAAGTAGGCGAAGAAGCGAACGTGTCTGCTGGATTGATGGAGGCGGATAAGGGAAAAGATGTCGACTTTGTTGATGAAGACAAGGAGCAGGCGGAGATCCAAGCCGCGGCTCGAAAGTGGGACGACATTATGCGGTCGAGGATCGATTTAATGCGGCGACTTGGCCAACCCGTCAGGCTTTTCTACCCCAACAATCCGGTGGATCCTCGCATCCTCCTCAATCGAGAGAGCAACTGCGACAAGATCGACACGGGCGCCGGGTATGAACCCTCAACTCTCCAAGTTCCTTCCCTCTTTTTTTATGCGGTTCCATCTCTCAGGGGTTGTTTGGATCTCAGTTTGACCTCTAAAAAACTTGTCTGTTTAGAGTCTAGATTCGGAGTACTACTCCGATTGTTTCCTCACAAGATCTGAAAAGACAACTCTGCTTGTTACTCACAAAACCTAAAAATACGAAGAGTATTGTATTGTAACTAAACTACAGTTTACCACACAATGTTCTCCAGATTGTAAAGGGGTACATCCGTACCCGCGACAAGTAATTCAGAACGGAGGGAGTACATACATCCAAGTGGCGAAAGCAGATAAGCTAGCTTTTGTAGGTCAGGGGAAGGGGATTTCTTCATAACTAACTTGTTATGTGTTTGGAGCTACTACCTCTGTACACTAATGTGCTACTTTAGTTTACAGAGCGAGTATAAATTACCCAAAAATATGTTCCACGAAAGAATGAACGGCATTCATGGCCCAAACATCCATTTACTTCCTCTTAGGCCATATTTAGTGTTTGGTTTTGTTGGCGCCTAACAAGTACTAAGAAGGATGTCGCAAAATTAGCACCGGTGCCCAACATTGTTCAATGAGAGGTACTACCTCCGTTTCAAAATATAACGCGTTTTTTGTAGGCTAGTTTAGCAGCCTTAAAAAATGTCTTATATTTTGAGACGGAGGTAGTAGCATTTTGTCTATATGTAGATGCACAGTGCAAGCAGTTTTAAGTACAAGCACAGTGCCAATGGTCCTCTATTCCTAAATAGTTGCAAAGAGGTATCATTGCCCAAGTTCAAATCCTTGACAGCCATGCCGAGTGGAAGCTCAAGGCTCGTCACCAAGAGGTATCATTGCATTTTTATTTCATTGTTTCCATGTTGCGGTTAGTTCTAACAAATGTGTTTATGTTGATCACTTTCCGAAAATTTAGGCAACTGGAAGTGGCATTGGCATCGGCATTGGCTGGAGGTGGAACCTGCTCATCTGAAGACAACAACCAGTGAAATTAGCAGGAATATAAGTTAACGACTAATTTTGGAGTTTGTTTACAACAATATAGTCCGGTGCATGTTAGTTTGCGACTACTGCAAGCATGTTTTTTCGACTGTTGGAACTTGACGATGATGTAATGCCACTTGTCGACTGGAACCAGGGAAATATAGGTGATGTTGCAGTTGCAGATCACTTGTGCAAGTTGGGGTTGATTCCTGTTCAAGCTTGATTTTTTCTAGTGATGTGCGATCTTGGGCACATCCATCCAATTTTGGTGATGTTCTTGTGATTTGTCCTATTCAGTACATTTGCCGTGCATAAGAAATAGCTGATGCTGCTGGGTTGCTCAGGATGGCTTTACATAGAGTTTCATGTTCTTCTTGGTTTGGTCCATTAGGCTCAAAATTTCGATCGTTGTTCCTAGTTATGGCCACCGTGGTTTTCATTATAATTTTCTGCTAGAATGTTACATACGTGATTCAGTTTGTCCTTTTGTCTAAATTGTGACCCCAGGTACATACATTTGTGACCCCAACACAATGTCACAGTGTGATTCTTGTCCTTGTACATGACTGGGGCGACCATAGCCTAGCTAGTCTTTTCCTCGCCATTTCGGTACTCCCTCATTTTCACATTAACTGAAGTTTTAGCTTTGTCGTAAGTCAAAAAATTGAAGACACAACTCAGTTCTCACCCTTGTACAAGACAAAACTCTTGACTCTTTGTTGATCTTGGATGATAATCTGTATAGTTTTGCAAGATAAAACATGAGCAAGGCCAATCACATTTGATTAGCATTTAAAACTCATAACCAACCTTGAGACAGTTTAATGTTCTCTAAACTTTATGCGTACGGCTGGCCTCTGCTAAAAAGTACTCCCTCTGTAAAGAAATATAAGAGCGTTTAGATCAATACTTTAGTGATCTATAAACGCTCTTATATTTCTTTACAGAGGGAGTGCTCCGTAAAACTGAGTGTTAAACTTTATGTCTCTTGCAGATCAAGTAAAGTCTGATATAAACGATTGCATGTGTTATTTACATTGTACGTATGCAATTAGTTAGTAGTTTAACTTCAGCAGATAATTAACAGTGCACTCATTAGTCATATGGTGGCAGGAGCTGCTAATTAACTGCTGCTCATGGTGCGCCAAACTGACAGCACGATCCCCACGAGCACCACCACCGCGGCTGCCATGTTCGTCACCAGCTCCGTCGCGGGCGTCGTCCCTGGATCCTCGCTCGCCGGCAGCAACTTTGGTGACACTTCCATATTCTCGTGCTCAGCCGGCTGCCTTCCACCGTTCGCCGCCTCCCTCGCTTTCTTGCCCTCCATCTTCTTCTCCTCTTGCTTCGTCATCTCCTCCAGCAATGGCAACCTGACCTTGCCGTCTTCGTCTTGCACCTTGCGATGCTTCTTCTTCGTCCTAGCCTTTGTTTCCGGGAGACGATGACTAGGCGGCCGTAGTGGCGGTGGAGGCGGCGATGGAGATGAGACGCCAATTGGTATATCTGACAGCGGGGGTGACTTTGGCTGAAGCAGAGTGCCTGTACTCTGTTTTGGAGGTGGCAATGGCGGTGGCCCGGGCTCCGGCTCGGCCGTCCTTGGACCAGGAACGATCGCCGGAGGTGCCCAGGGCTTCCGTTCGGTGGTGGCGGCGGGCTTTGTTAATGTGGGCTCTGGAGGGGTGTCTCGAGCGTGATCTGAATGCCGCCACGGCAGCCAGAGCTTTGGGTCGAAGAAAGTTGGCTTCACCGGAGGAGGAGGGGGTGGTGGTGGTGGTGGTGGTTGAAACGACGGTAACCGTGCACGTTCAGGTGGTGGCGGAGGTGGAGGTGGACGCGACGGCAATGGTACCGGTGCAGGCTCCTGTGGTGGAGGCGGCGGCGGTTCCTTTGGCTCGAAAAAGCTGGGGGGCTTCGACGGGAACGGAGGAAGTGGCCGTGATATTGGCGGCGGCGGTCGGAGCTTTGGCGCCGGCGGTGGTGGAGGCGGCGGCGGTACCTTTGGCTCGAAAAAGCTGGGGGGCTTAGACGAGAATGGAGGAAGTGGGCGTGATATTGGCGGCGGTGATGGAGGCGGTGGCGGACGGAGCTTTGGCTCGAATGCAGTGGGCTTCTCTACCGGCGGTGGCTTTGGCTCGAAAACAGTGGGGGGCTCAGCCGGAAACGGAGGAAGTGGACGTGAGCGTGATGATGGCGCCCGTGGTGGTGGCACCGGCGGCCGGATCTTTGGCTCGAAGAAGCTGGGCTTCCCGGGAGGCGGAGGCAAACGTGGAGGAGGAGGCACTGAAAATGGCGGCGGCTGCAACGCCGGCCTCGGCAGTGGCTCCGGGGGCGACGGCGGGGGCGTGGGGACCGCCTCACCGCCGGCGACGGCGCCAGGGACGATGGGGAGGCTGATGAGCAGCTTCTCGTCCTCGAACCTGGCCCGGACGCCGTCGGCGTCGCAGTTGTCGGGGAGGCGGAGGTCCTTGGTGAAGCGGATCCAGCGGCCGCCCCGGGCCGGGCGGCCGCCGGTGACGCGGAGCACGCCGTAGTTGTCGACCTGCACGCGCACGTGCTCCTTCCGGAACCCCGGCAGCCGGAGCTCCACCAGGTCCTGGTCGTCGCCGGCCTGCCTCCACTCCACCGCCGGGTCCAGCTCCTCCTCCTCCCCGTACGCCCGGCCGCCGGGGACGTCCATGCCTCGCCGGACAGGGCTTGGTATGCCGCCGTGTATGTGATGGCGATGGTTACGTGTTTCCCTATGCAGATATATGTATTCCAAGGGTTGGAATCCATGGACGTACGTGGCATCAAGGTTGCTTGACGGCGATTGCGTAGAATGGTATTTTTCCTTTTGCCCTGGGCAAGAAAGCAAGGACATGGTTCCTTTCTTCCATGCCTCTCTGTGTGCTTTCATCTGCTTTTGGTTTTGTCTCCCGGCCCGGGGCAGGTCTTTGGTTTTCCATCAAGGTCACATTTTCTTAGCCTAACACTCAAGGATTGGTGTGCACTGTGGAGACATTTTTTTTTTACACATTGCTTAGTGCTGTACAGTTTGGTGACTTGAGTCTTCTATTAAGAATACCATGTATTATAGAGTTAATTACACCGGTGATGTCTGAACTTGACGCAAACGGTCACTTTAATGCTAGAACTTGTGGCTCAGACATGCAAGTACATTGCAAATCACGTTTGGATACGAAATGATGTTGACTTGGCATGCCAACGTGGCATGGGGCTCACTGTCAGTGATTGGAAGGCTGAGAGGAGGAGGGCGTGTGGCCTGTTATTTCTTTTGTTTTTACAAAAAACAACTTGAATTGGCATTTTATCTTTTTCACCTCTATGAGAGGTGGGTCCCATATGTCAGTGTAGTGTGAAAATTAACGAAAAATAAAGCTCCCGTGTCTCGGACCCTTGACCCTGCCTTGCACACAGTAGGACGTAGCGACTACACCTTCTCTAGTATTCACGTCACAAAATGGATAACTAATGTAGCTGAACAAAGACGCTCGTGGAGCTAAAATGGACTGTGATCAATGTCGCCCATTCTCACCTGTTCTTTTCTAGAAATTTGTAAAAGGTATGTAACTTCTAATCTCAGTAATGAAAATAACATTTAATTATTTGTGTGGTATAAATATTGTACATGCAAACTTAATAACTTACGTTTCATTATTGTTCACGTGTTATTTTAAAAATGTTCATATATTTAAAATAATATTTATGAATTACAAAAATGTAACTAATAACAATGCAAATATTTTTAACATTACAATTCCGAAATATTATTTAAATTATACAAACAATTCTGTATACAAATATTATTTAAATGTTATAAATATTCTGTAATTATACACACATGTTTATATTTCAACGTTTGTATAGATAAATGTTTATAATTAAAATTTAAAATTTCATATGAATATTCATTAGTGTCTAATATTTCAATTATATTTTTCTGAATATAAATCATGAGTGAAAATTATATCACATGAATGTTTATATTGATCATTTCGTATAATTTAAATATAACCTAAAAGTGTATATTTTTTTGTGTCGACCTAATAAACATTTAAATCTCCATATTTACCAAACATTTTTATATAGTACTCCCTCTGTGAAGAAATATAAGAGCGTTTGGATATTTCTTTACGAAGGGAGTACATGGGTGTATATTCAAATAATTTTATTTACTAATCATTGTTTGTATGGAATATTTATAACACACGAATATTTGTACATTATTTTTATTACTTACGTTTTACATATGTATTAAAAACCTGCAAAAAAACATATGTATTAAAAAACTAGTGCGTGCAAAATGGGCCGCGCTATTTGCGCCTTGTATAAGTCCCACATGCGTCCTCCTAATGGTTGCTAAAAACTATTATCAAAATTTGTCATTGCAACGTGAATGTTGGAGTGGCTTGGACGGCTAGTTATCCAGTAGTTTGTCCTGGGTTTGAGACCCGTGGGCGTTTGTTTCATTTGTATTTTCACGTACCGATAGGTGGGCCCCATGTGTCATATAGTCAAAATGAAATGGCATCTGCCGCATCCCGCTTGTTGATACGGGTTTTTTTGTGACAAATAAAAAAATTGAGGAGGTTTTTGAAAAAAAAATAGGCCCCACACCAGGCTAGCGTGCCAAGTCAGTGTCAATTTCCTATCCAAATGCGATTAGCACCACATTTGCATGTCCGTGCCAAGTTTCTGCATCAGTTTAATGTATGCCATAAGTTCTAGCACTAAAGTGATCATCTGTGCCAAGTTTAAGCACCATCGGTGTAATTGACTCTGTATTATACTATATATTGGATGTGATAACATCATATATATATGTTACTGATGCGTTTTTTCTTGCTCCAAGCTGAATAGGTATTTATTTCGAACAAATGCAAAAGATTTGACTCATTCATTAATTAACCCAAATGATTAGTGCCACACGTGTGGCACGAAGCACTCCGGCTCTAACCATTTTTACAAATAAAGTTATCATCCAAAAAGAAAAAACAAACCCAAAAAATAACTGAAACTTGCCATGTGAAAAGGAAGTTGCCATGCTTGACAACTAAAGTTGTCATCCTCATGTCACTAAACTTGCCATCAAAATCGTTCGTAGTTGCCATGTGTTCGTGTCACACCTGTGGCAGTCATTAGGGTCCTTAATGGACTAAATACTCAGTTAATTATAAAAACCAGATGAAAACCATCAGAAAACGTTGAGCTGCTCACACAAGATACTCCACACACACCACCTCAAAGAGGGCCTCGTCGAGACAACACGCATATGTCATCGTCATTACTCCTCCCCTAAAAGGCGTCATCGCCATCCCTAAACCCTGAGCAAACAACTCCAATTTTGCCATAGGCGATTGTCAACTCAACCCACACTGTAGAGGCCGTGTGGAGTTATATGACGATCCGCACCAAAACATAGCCACCTGCGATCAGACAACGCAACTCTTACTCCGACGGAGAACTACAAAGGAGAACTAGCTAGGCACGCCTAGCGTTATGGAAGATCAACGAATGGACCACCTATTGCCCGTCATCATATGCCACCTAGACCCCGCCACCGCAACATTGCAGCGATGCCTCCAGGAAGATTAACGACAAAATACCGTGTCCTTAGTAAGCCTCTACTAGACTAGCTCGTTGATCAAAGATGGTTAAGTTTCCTAACCATAGATATGTGCTATCATTTGATAAACGGGATCACATCATTAGGAGAATGATGTGATGGACAAGACCCATTCGTTTGCTTAGCATTATGATCGTTCAGTTTTATTGCTATTGCTTTCTTCATGTCAAATACATATTCCTTCAACTATGAGATTATGCAACTCCAGGATACCGGAGGAATGCCTTGTGTGATATCAAACGTCACAACGTAACTTGGTGATTATAAAGATGCTCTACAGGTATCTCCAAAGGTGTTTGTTGGGTTGGCATAGATCGAGACTAGGATTTGTCACTCCGAGTATCGGAGAGGTATCTCTGGGCCCTCTCGGTAATACACATCATAAGAAGCCTTGCAAGCAAAGTGATTAATGAGTTAGTTGCAGGATGATGTATTATGAAACGAGTAAAGAGACTTCCCAGTAACGAGATTGAACTAGGTATGAAGATACCGATGGTCGAATCTCGGGCAAGTAACATACCGATGACAAAGGGAATAATGTATGTTGTCATAAAGGTTCGGCCGATAAAGATCTTCGTAGAATATGTGGGAGCCAATATTAGCATCCAGGTTCCGCTATTGGTTATTGACTGGAGAGATGTCTCGGTCATGTCTACATAGTTCTAGAACCCGTAGGGTCCGCACGCTTAACGTTTGATGATGACTTTGTATTGTATGAGTTATGTGATTTGCTGACCAGATGTTGTTCGAAGTCCCGGATGAGATCATGGACACGACGAGGAGTCTCAAAATGGTAGAGAGGTAAAGATTGATATATAGGACAATCATATTCGGACACGGGAAGTGTTCTGGAGGGTACGGGTACATATCGGGTCATCGGAAGCGGTTCCGGGCACCCCCCGCAAAAGATATATGCTTTTTGGGCCAAGAAGGGAAACATATCAGCCACCAGGGGCTGGTGCGCCCCCATATGGGCTGAACCAGGAGGAGAAGGAAAGAGGGGAAGGGAAAAGGAAAGGGGGGATTCGGCCTCGCCCTTCCTTCCCTCCTCCCTCCTCTTTCCTTCCTCTCCAATAAATAAGGAAAGGGGGGCCAAATTGGGGAGGAACCCCAAGTAGGATTCAACCTACTTGGGCCCCCCTAGCTGCCTCCCCTCTCCCCCAACCTATATATGTGTGGGGGGCACCCCTAGAACACACAACATCAATTGTTAGCCGTGTGCGGCGCCCCCCCTCCACAGTTTACACCCCCGGTCATATTCTCGTGGTGCTTAGGCGAAGCCCTGCGCGGATCACTTCACCATCACCATCACCACGCCGTCGTGCTGAGGGAACTCATCTACTTCCTCGACATCTTGCTGGATCAAGAGGACGAGGGACGTCGTCGAGCAAAACGTGTGCAGAACTCGGAGGTGTCGTACGTTTGATACTTGATCGGTCGGAGCTAGAAGAAGTTCGACTACATCAGCCGCATTGTCAAACGCTTCCACTTACGGTCTATGAGGGTACGTAGACATACTCTCTCCCCCTCGTTGCTATGCATCTCCTAGATAGATCTTGCGTGAGCGTAGATTTTTTTTGAAATGGCATGCTACGTTACCCAACAGTGGTATCAGAGCCAGGTTTATGCATAGATGATATGCACAAGTAGAACACAAAGAGTTGTGGGCGGTGATCTTCATACTGCTTACCAACAATGTCTTATTTTGATTCGACGGTATTGTTGGATGAAGCGGCCCGAACCAACCTCACATGACCACATTCATGAGACCGGTTCCACCGACAGACATGCAACTAGTTTTGCATAAAGGTGGCTGGCGGGTGTCTATTTCTCCTTCTTTAGTTGAATCGAATTTGACTGCGACCGGTCCTTGTTGAAGGTTAATACAACAAACTTGATAAATCACCATTGTGGTTTTGATGCGCAGGTAAGAACAGTTCTTGCTAAAAGCCCGTAGTAGCCACGTAAAACTTGCAACAACAAAGTAGAGGGCGTCTAACATGTTTTTGCAGGTCATGTTGTGATGTGATATGGTCAAGACATGATGTGATATACGTTATTGTATGAGATGATCATGTTTTGTAAAAGTTATTGGCAACCAGCAGGAGGCTTATGGTTGTCTCTTTATTGTATGAAATGCAAACGCCATGTAATTGCTTTACTTTATCACTATGCGTTAGCAATAGTTATAGAAGCAAGAGTTGGCGAGACGACCATGACGCAACGATGTAGATCAAGGTGTCGAGCCAGTGATGATGGAGATCATGATGATTCTTTGGAGATGGAGATCAAAAGCACAAGATGATGATGGCCATATCATGTCACATATTTTGATTGCATGTGATGTTTATCTTTTATGCATCCTATTTTGCTTAGTACGTCGGTACCATTATAAGATGATCTCTTAACTAAATTTCAAGGTATAAGTGTTCTCCCTAAGTATGCACCGTTGCGATAGTTCATCATGCTGAGACACCACGTGATAATCGGGTGTGATAGGCTCTACTTCCACATACAGCGGGTGCAAGACAGTTTTGCACATGCAGAATACTCAGGTTAAACTTGACGAGCCTAGCATGTACAGACATGGCCTCGGAACACTGGAGACTGAAAGGTCGAATGTGAATCATATAGTAGATATGATAAATATAGAGATGTTCATCATTGATGACTAATCCATCTCACGTGATGATCGGACATGGTTTAGTGGGTTTGGATCATGTACTATTTAGATGACTTGATGGATGTCTATCTAAGTGGGAGTTCTTAAGTAATTTGATTAATTGAACTTAATTTTTTTGGGGAATGCGGTGATCACGCAAGATCTATCTAGGAGATGTATAGCAACGAGAGGGGAGAGTATGTCGACGTACCCTCGTAGACCGAAAGCG
This sequence comes from Triticum aestivum, assembly GCF_018294505.1. Lineage (NCBI taxonomy): Eukaryota > Viridiplantae > Streptophyta > Magnoliopsida > Poales > Poaceae > Triticum > Triticum aestivum. The sequence continues at coordinate 21,378,656 of NC_057807.1, read as the reverse complement.
AAAGCATTTAGTTAACGCGGTTGATGTAGATGAACATCTTCGCAATCCAACCGATCCAAGCACCGAACATACGACACCTCCACGTTCAGCACACATTCAGCTCGGAGACGTCCCTCGTACTCTTGATCCAGTTGTGCCCGAGGGAGAGTTTCATCAGCACGACGTCATGGTGACAGTGATGATGAAGTTATTGGCGCAGGGCTTCGTCTAAGCACTATGACGATATGACCGAGGTGTGTAACTGTGGAGGGGGGCACCGCACACGGCTAAAACAATTGTCAACTTGTGTGTCTATGGGGTGCCCCTGGCCATGTATATAAAGGAGGGAGGAGGAGGAGGCCGGCCTAGGAGGGGCGCGCCTATAGGGGGATTCCAACTAGGATTCCCAATCCTAGTTGGAGTCCCTGAGGGAGTCCTGGATTAGGGGGTGTCCGGATAGCCGAACTATCATCATCGGTCGGACTCCAAGACTATGAAGATACAAGATTGAAGACTTCATCCCGTGTCCGGATGGGACTTTCCTTGGCGTGGAAGGCAAGCTTCGCGATGCGGATATGTAGATCTCCTACCATTGTAACCGACTCTGTGTAACCCTAGCCCTCTCCGGTGTCTATATAAACCGGATGGCTTTAGTCCGTAGGACGAACAACAATCATACCATAGGCTAGCTTCTAGGGTTTAGCCTCCTTGATCTCGTGGTAGATCTACTCTTGTAACACACATCATCAATATTAATTAAGCAGGACGTAGGGTTTTACCTCCATCAAGAGGGCCCGAACCTGGGTAAAACATCATGTCCCTCGTCTCCTGTTACCATCCTCCTAGACGCACAGTTCGGGACCCCCTACCCGAGATCCGCCAGTTTTGACACCGACATTGGTGCTTTCATTGAGAGTTCCTCTGTGCCTTCGCAATCAGGAAGGATGCCTTTTCCCGTCCTTAAAGACGGCGCCGTCGTCAAGGGAGCTTTGGCCGCCGGCCAAACTATCCGGCTAGGTGGTTTTCTTATGACCGCCCGTTCGGCCACCGCTCCGACGGTGACCTCTCAGGTCATCAAAAGCGATCTTCACGTCAGCTCGGAATTCGCCGAGCAGTTAGATCTGATTGAGCTCTCCTCTGTAAACGAGCTCTTGGATCGCATCGCCACCCTGGGAGTCGCTACAGACTACGATCAAATTGGGCTTAAAACCGATCTGAGAGAAATTAACTCCCCCCAGGCTACCCACCACATTGTTGTGGTATAGGAACAATGCGGCGACTCCTCTTCTATGTTGAAAACCAACTATGTCCGGATTCCCGATCCCTTCATGCCGGATTCCCGTGGAGGGACGGACGCCAATCAAATACTGAACCTAGAGTCAGGCATCGGACCAGATTCATTGGAAAGCATCCAACAAACCAAGCTTCCAAATCCGGAAGCTTCTTAGCCTTAGAGCCTCAGATCGGGCGGGGTTCTGAACTTAATTCCACCCACCCACCCAAACATAAGCGATCTATCTCAAATACGGCAAGAGCCCGATGAAACAGTATATCGTTACTGGGCCAGATTCCTCCTGGTTATGAACATGATAAAGGACTGCCGTGAAGAAAGCGCGATTTCAATTTTTTGCAACAATTGCACGGACAAGGGAATCATAAACGCCATCAGTTGTCGCGAAGTTACACGCTTCGCCGACCTAGCGACCATTGTACAAAAATACTGTGTGATGGAGAGCGCCTGGAAAACCGAAACTAGGTTCTGGGACAATCCGGCCCTGAATACAACCCCAGTCCGAAATAAAAGAGTGCGCCATACTCAAGCACCTGGGTTAAAAACCAAAAAGCAAAAACCCCCTAAAGGGTATGGAACCGTACTGGAGGGATGGCTCAACGGACCCTGCAAAATCCATAGTACGGAGGGCGCCACTCCAACACATAGCCTTCGAGCATGTTGGATACTACGACAGGTGGCCAAAAGTGGCGAAGGCTTTTTAGCCCCGGGCAACCAGCCCAGCAGTACCAGTACGGTATTAACAGTCTTCAAGACTTTCGCATCAAATAACATGCGGAAACGAACAATCCGCAGCCTCGCCGAAGTCTACCAAGTAGCAACAGCAAATCCATGGAGCGACACGGCTATCACCTTCAATGCTAGCGACGAACCTAAATTCCGAACAGCTAGAGCACCAGCCGCATTGGTCCTCAGTCTGATAGTGGACGGCTTTCGTCTTACCAAGGTACTCATGGATGGCGGCAGCGGATTAAACCTCATCTACGAAGAAACCCTTCAAAAATGGAAATTGACTGGAGCCGCATTGAGCGAAGCAGCACAACCTTCAGGGGAATAATCCCTAGTCGAGAAGTACGCTGCACAGGAAAAATCACGCTAGATGTAGTGTTCGGCTCGCTGGACAACTACAGGTCCGAAGAGGTCACATTCCAAGTGGCCGCATTCGGCAGCGGATATCACGCCTTGTTAGGGCGAGAGGCATTCACAATCTTCCAAGCTATACCCCATTACGGGTACACGAAGCTCAAAATGCCCGGACCCAATGGAATAATCACTCTTGCCAGTGATCCAGATACAGCACTCCGCGCTGAAAATAAGACAGCCGCACTGGCCCTAGAGGCATTATCTGAAGCCTTAGCGGCAGAGGAACTAACTGCGCTGCGCTCCACGGTGGATAGGGACGATGTGATACTCGATAAGAGGTCCAAGTCCACCTCTTTTAAACCAGCAGACGAAATAGTCAAATTCCAGGTTCATCCAACGGACCCCACAAAAACGGCCTCCATTGGGGCACAATTAAATCCTGATGCAAAAGCCGCACTACGAGAATTCCTTCGGGAAAATTGGGACATTTTCGCCTGGCACCCTTCAGACACGCCAGGAATCCCACGCAGGCTGGCAGAGCACAACCTGAATATCCTAAAAGGATTCAAGCCAGTCAAACATGCTCTTCGGCGATTTTCCGAACCCAAAAGACAGGCAATGGGAGAGGAGCTAGCCAAACTCTTAGAAGCCGGATTCATCAGAGATATCAAACATCCGAACTGGCTAGCCAACCTGGTAATGGTACCAAAAAAGGACAAATCCTGGCGCCTTTGTGTCGATTTCAAAGACCTTAACAAGGCCTGTCCAAAGGACCCCTTCCCTCTCCCTCGCATCGACCAAATCATCGATGCTACCGCAGGGCACGACTCGTTGTGCTTCCTCGACGCATACTCCGGATACCATCAAATCAAGATGGCGGAAAAAGACCAGGCTGCAACGACATTTATTACCCCATATGGACCATTCTGCTTCAACACAATGCCCTTCGGACTCAAAAACGCCGACGCAACATATCAGCGCATGATTCAGACATGTCTGGCCACCCAGATAGGAAAAACAGTCGAGGCATACGTAGACGATGTGGTCGTCAAAACCAAACACGTCAAAACTCTAGTAGACGACTTGAGGGTGACATTTGACAACCTCCGAGCATATGACATTAAGCTCAACCCGGAAAAATGTGTTTTCGGCGTACCAGCCGGAAAGCTCTCGGGCTTCATTGTATCCGGTAGAGGAATTGAAGCAAACCCAGCCAAGATCCGAGCTCTGTCACAATTGGATATCCCAAAAGACCTCAAGCAAATACAAAAGCTAACCGGATGCGTGGCGGCTCTAAGCCGCTTCATCTCCCGTTTGGGAGAAAAGGCACTGCCCCTTTATCGCCTCCTCCGGCGCACCGAACATTTCGAATGGACGGATGCTGCCACGGCCGGACTCGAAGAAATTAAAGCCGTATTGGCAACAAATCTGGTCCTGGCCGCGCCCAACCTGGGCGAACCAATGCTATTATATATCGCAGCAACACATCAAGTTGTCAGCGCGGTACTCGTCGTCGAACGAGAAACAGAAGGGCACAAATTCCCTCTTCAAAAACCAGTGTACTACGTATCCACTGTCTTGACTCCATGCAAGTCCCGGTACCCACATTATCAAAAGATAGCGTATGCGGTGTTCATGGCATCCTGGAAGCTGCGACACTACTTTCGAGAGTGTTCCATAATGGCGGCCTCCGAAGTACCTCTCAACGATATTATAAACAATCGCGACGCAACGGGCAGGATTGCAAAATGGGCCATCGAGCTCTTACCATTTGACATAACCTACAAACCACGACGAGCTATAAAGTCGCAAGTCCTGGCTGACTTCGTCGCCGAATGGACCGAAGCCGAACTCCCTAAAGAGTACGGCGCATACTCCAATTGGATTATGCATTTCGACGGCTCCAAAATGTTGGCGGGCTTGGGGGATGGCGTCGTCCTGACGTCCCCAACCGGAGACACAGTCCAATACGTACTTCAAATAATGTAGATGGACTCCAACAATGCAGCCGAATACGAGGCCCTTCTACATGGCCTCCGGATGGCAATCTCCATGGGTATTCAACGCCTAGAGGTGCGCGGGGATTCAAACCTCGCAATATCCCAAATAAATGGAGACTTTGACGCCAAGGATCCGAAAATGGCAGCCTACCGTAACGCTGTGCTAAAAATGTTAGCCCGGTTCGAGGGACTCGAATTCCACCACGTAGCCCGGGATAATAACCAGGCAGCAGACGTGCTGGCACGTATCGGCGCAAAACGCGACGCCGTCCCTCCAAACATCTTCCTGGAACGGCTCTTTAAGCCATCCGTATTATGGGAAGGGGAGTCCGGAAATAACAACCCGGAACCAATTGCACCACCCGACACAGAACATTCTGACACAATCGGTGGCTCAGCCAATGATATAACACTTTCAGCCCACGAAATAATGGCAGTAATTGCCCCGTGGACGGAACCATTCCTAGCCTACCTAATTAGGTAGGAACTTCCCGAAGACCAAAATGAGGCCCGCTGCATAGTTCGGCGCTCTAAAGCCTACAAGGTCCATGAGGGAGAACTTTATAAGAAAAGCACAACCGGAGTCCTTCAAAGGTGTATCTCCGAAGAGGAAGGGCGAAATCTCCTGGCTGAAATTCACGCCGGACTCGGTGGGCACCACGCTGCAGCCCGGGCCCTTGTAGGCAAGGCCTTCCGTATAGGATTTTATTGGCCGACAGCCCGGGCAGATGCTCAGGACTTAGTCCAACGATGCTTTGGTTGCTAGCTCTTTGCTAATCAGAGCCACATGCCACCCACCGCCCTCAAAACTATACCCATCACTTGGCCGTTCGCGGTCTGGGGGCTTGACATGGTTGGACCACTTAAAGGGGGAACCCACAAGCACAAATACTTATTGGTCATGGTGGACAAATTCACCAAATGGATAGAGGCCAAGCCCGTTAAAACGGAAGAATCCGGACCTGTGATAGACTTATTATCCGGGGTAGTACACGGTTTTGGCGTCCCCCACAGCATCATCACTGATAACGACACGAATTACATGGCCGACGAGGTTAAACTATGGTGCAAAAACATGGGCATCAAGCTCGACTACGCTTCAGTCTACCACCCTCAAACTAACGGTCAAGTGGAACGAGCAAATGGTCTACTCATGAGCAGCATCAAACCCAGATTAGTGCGATCCCTCATGGAATCTAACACGCACTGGGTAGAGGAGCTCGACTCCGTACTCTGGGGGCTGCGGACCACGCCAAACCGCACAACCGGATTCACACCATTTTTTATGGTATACGACGCTGAGGCAGTTTTGCCCTGCGACATAATTCATGACTCACCTCGCGTGCGCATGTACGAGGAAAGAGAAGCCGAGTTAGATCGGCAGGACAGTTTGGACGCTTTAGAGGAGGAGCGCGACGTGGCAAAATCCCGTTCCGCATTCTATCAACAGCAGGCTCGAAGATATCAAAGCAGAGAAGTACGGGCCAAAACTTACAACGTAGGGCAGCTAGTTCTACGCCTGCCGGACAAGAAAAAGGACAAACTTAAGCCCAAATGGGAAGGTCCCTTCATCATTGACCAAGTCCTTACCGGCGGTGCATACCATCTACGCAACGCATCTGACAATCGACTCGAGCCAAACCCATGGAACGCAGCCCGTCTCCGAAGATTTTACGCCTAGCGTCGGACTCAGGGTTCGTCTCTTTCCTCCGTCCACCTTTCATATTTTTTTCGCTGTCTTTGTTTTCCCTCCTTTCTCCTCCCCTTTCTTCAGCGCAAACCTCTTGAGGGCTGATCTGTGCTTTGTTCGCACTTACTCGATGTGCTACTCGCACTCGTTATACCTGGGGGCTTCTTTAACAGAAGCTTACTTATATGGGCTTCATGCCCAACTCATGTGTCACACTTCCGCATGTACCTTTTGATCACCATTGTATGCATCGATATGACTTAAGTTTTGGCCAAGCCGGGTTGCCTGGCTCCTGTGCTTACCCCTACGTTCCCGATTGTTCGGCTAGGAGGTAAAGGGAGCACCTCTGCGATTGTTACTGCCGGGTCAGCCGGATGTGTACCTCAGACTGGGTGAAGCCGAAGGCTAGCGTTCTTAAGGGAATATTCGGTCGGTGACCTGAAAGATGATTTATTACTTACTTATTTAATTGCCCCCAGATGCTTTTTCTGCTATTTTCGCAGTCCAGACATGCACTTTAGGGCATGCCTCCCAGGGAAAGGAACCCTTAACGGAACTATTCTCCCTGGAAGATGTTTCTTACTAACCATGTAATATAACATAGCTAGTTGGGCACTTGTCTGATAAAGAAATTATGACCCCTACGCCTTGTCTCCATGCATGCCCCGGTTCTTTTATAACCGTCAGGGTATTCGGACACACTCCGGACTGTTGGGTCCCGAGGTTGAAGCGAAAAGGTCCGCAAAGGCAAACGATCTACAATCCGGCTAGAAGGCATTTTACATGTCATTTTAAAATTACATCGTCAAACTGACTGATTGTACTCCTCTTCAATCCCATCTAACAGGCTGTCTAATTTACAGTCCTGTTGGGAATATTTCGCGGCCAGCTCTACTTGGCCGTACATCAAGCTCACAGGGATCTCCTTCCCATCAGGCCCCATAGGTCCGACCTCGGCCATGTGGTTTGGGTCAGCCTTCGGGTACCGCATCTTCACCATGGCCCAGGCCTCCCTGGCACCTTGACGGTAGGCTGATATCTTCCACAGACGGAGACGTCGCCGTACTCCCTGAAGCTTCTCAGCAAGCCCTCCAAGGCCCTCAGGTAGGGAGACAGAAGGCCATAAGGCCTGAACGACGCCACTCATCACCTGCCGAACACGTTCAAGCAGTTGCACCAGCTCGGGAAGTTGGTCACCCGTTGAACCGGGCATTTCCTCCATAGGGCGACCTGTGAGCACACCTACAGACATATTTCTGTCAACCGACTTCCTCGCCGAACTCTTCTTTTCAAAAGAGTTTGCTCAAGCACTTACTATAGATGCCGCGACAAAGTCGCTGATTCTCCTTCAAGGAGCTAGACAGTTGGGCCCTAACACCTTCTAGCTCTTCTCCAAGCTGGGTGTGGGCATCTTGGAGCTTGTTCCTCTCCTGCTGCACCTTCATAAGCACCCTCTCGCCGGCCTTCAACTGGCGCAGTAGCTGTTGCTTGTCTGGATCTAGTCCGGCACCCTCTGTAATACTATTGTCAGACCATACACACACGCCGCACTTCATAAACTACTACTCTTTTCAAAATATGAATTACCAGCGGGGGTCTCCGTGGCTCCCCCGGCAGCGGCTAGTGCGGCCTCAAGTTGGGCCTTGCACTCTTGAAGCTCCTGGGACAGGTGGGTATTCTTCTCAGTGAGATCCTGCATAAAAATGATCCTTAAATCAGTTAGTTTAACTATTTTAAGTCTCGGGGGCTACTGGCATATATAGCCATTAAAATTCCTTACCCGTATGTCCTTTACATACTGCTCCGTGGCTTTGGTTAAACCATCTTGAGCAGCACGGAGGTGCGCGTCTCCCGCATTAAAGGCATTTAACGCCTCAGGGGAGAAACACGCGTCACGAAGAACTGTCCGACGGCGCCTATGATTCATGGCGCTCTCCACCTCAGACCTAGTGGCGGACAACCTGTCGGCATCCTCCATTGGAGGAGCGTCCGGCTCGCGCCTTGTGCTCGCTTCCCCTTCCAGACCGGGCGTTGGAGCCTGGCTAGCGGAGACTTGGTGGGCACCCTCTCCGGACTCAGTCCGACGAGCGCTTTTTCTCCTGGAAGAATCATGAGCATTAATATGCCTCCCAGGAGTCTTTCCCTTAAAGGACAATGGTGCACCGTACCTTTGCGGCGATGTTTCGATTCGCACCGCACTCCTCTTCCGCCTGCTAGGCCGCACTGACCTCGTTTGGTCAGTCGCCGCGGGCTCGGCTTCCTGCCGTGAAGGCACCTCCTGCCGAGCACCATTGATGCACGGTGGTCAAAAATAAGCACTAAAAAAGTAACGATGTCAGGACTTCGGTCGTACTCACCTGGGAAGCTGGACACAAACCGGGGTAGTCAGCCATAATGGCGACTAAAGCATTATCTATGCTGAGCTGGTGGAACACCCCGTCAATCAAATCCACCTTAATGTCCGGATCCTCTTCGGAGGCCGGATCAAGGGATCTTCCCGGATCCTCGGGTTGTGGAGTTGGGCTTTTTATGCCCTCCACATCCCGGCGCAGTTCCTGCGTCGAAACCATAAGGTAAGGCACTTATCTTTGAAAGCGCGGATTAGATATTTAAGCGTCCGCTTACCCAGCTTCGAGGGTTATTCATGGAGAATCCATTCAATGGACTCGTGCGGAGGAAGTCCTCCTCCTCCCCCTTGTACAAGCCGGACAGGATCTTCACCAGATCGGCGGTCGATCCCGGTCCCGTGCAGCCATGACGGGTGGCATCATTCTCCCCGTTAAAATCCCACATGGGGTGGCCCCTATATTGGAGCGGCTGCACCCCTCGCATAATGCATGTGGCCATGACTCCAATCGTGGTTAGTCCGGAATGGGCTAGTAGCCGTATCCGACCCATCAGATAATGGACGCTCCTATCCTCTTCCCGTTGAGGCTCCTCGGGCGCCAACTTAGGCGTTTCTTCAGAGGAGCGTTGCTAAACTCCGGGAGGCCGATCCGAACTGGATCTGGCAGCGGGGCGTCTTCCATATAGAACCACTCCGAAGGCCAATCTTCGGACGCCTTCTTCGGAGTTCCGGATAGGTATCCGGTCCCGGCGATGCACCATATTTCAGCTCCGCCCACTTGATATATGGACCCCTTGTGAGAACGGGGTATGAGGCAAAATAGCCTCTTCCACAGCGCAAAATGGGGCTCGATGCCCAAGAACAGCTCGCAAAGAGCTACAAAGCCCGCGATGTGCAAAATAGAGGCAGACGTGAGGTGGTGAAGTTGGAGTCCATAGAACTCCAGGAGCCCCCGGGGAAACGGATGTATAGGAAATCTGAGTCCCCTTATCAAGTAGGAGACGAAGCATACCCGCTCTCCTTTGGAGGGATTGGGGACGCTCTCCGCCTGCTTCCCTCCCTTGTAGGTGGCCAGTACGGCTCGAACCGGAACCATGAAGGCCGGGGGAAGGTATCCCTCTGTTTGGAGCGCCACTAACTCGCTATGCGGGACTGAGCATCTCCTCCAATCTCCTGGCTTAGGACTGGGAGCGCGAGAAGAGGAGCCGCGTCGACTGTCCATGTTGGAATGGATTTTTTGTCAGATGCGCCTCGATGAGTAATTGCGGAAGGAGGGTGGTGTGGTTTGGATCTGGATCCTCGCCTCTCTTATAGGCAGCTTATCCGCGCAGCTAGGGGGGAAACGTAAGAATACCCTGGCTTTTCGCATTCGTGCGACATGTGGAAGAAGGCCATTATTGAACGTAGAAGCCAAGGAGCGCAACATTTATGAAGCAACCACTATCCAGCAAACACATGGAGCGTGAAGAAGAACCCGCCTTGCAAACGCCGAAGACAACATACGCGCCGAACTCGTCGTCATTGAAGCCTGGTTCGGGGGCTACTGAGGGAGTCCTGGATTAGGGGGTGTTCGGATAGCCGAACTATCATCATCGACCGGACTCCAAGACTATGAAGATACAAGATTGAAGACTTCGTCCCGTGTCCGGATGGGACTTTCCTTGGCGTGGAAGGCAAGCTTGGCGATGCGGATATGTAGATCTCCTACCATTGTAACCGACTCTGTGTAACCCTAGCCCTCTCCGGTGTCTATATAAACCGGATGGCTTTAGTCCGTAGGACGAACAACAATCATACCATAGGCTAGCTTCTAGGGTTTAGCCTCCTTGATCTCGTGGTAGATCTACTCTTGTAACACACATCATCAATATTAATCAAGCAGGACGTAGGGTTTTACCTCCATCAAGAGGGCCTGAACCTGGGTAAAACATCGTGTCCCTCGTCTCCTGTTACCATCCGCCTAGACGCATAGTTCCGGACCCCCTACCCGAGATCCGCCGGTTTTGACACCGACAGTCCCCTTCCTCTTCCAAGAGGGGATAGATGGAAGGAGTAGGAGAGGGAGAAGGAAAGAGAGGGGGACGCCGCCCCCTCCCTAGTCCAATTTGGATTTTCCATGGGGGGGCGTGCGACCACCCCTTGAGGCCCTTCTCTCTTTTTCCCGTATGGCCCATTAAGGCCCACTACTTCCCCCAGCGAATTCTCGTCACTCTCCGGTACTCCGAAAAATACTCGAATCACTAAGAACCTTTCCGATGTCCGAATTGTTGGGGAACATTGCAGAAAATAAAAACTTTTATACGCTTCACCAAGATCAATCTATGTTGTGGTCTATGTATTCACACATGTATTATGATTTCTGGATAACACAATTATAGCATGAATAATAGACAATTATCATGAACAAGGAAATATAATAATCATTTTATTATTGCCTCTAGGGCATATTTCCAACACGAATATAGCCTTCCAATATATCGATCTTTACGGCTCAACCATTTCGAGACTCCTCGTCATGTTCATGATCTCATCCGGGAGTCCGAACAAACTTCGGTCATCAAATCACATAACTAATAATACAAATCATCACCGAACGTTAAGCGTGCGGACCCTACGGGTTCGAGAACTATGTACACATGACCGAGACACATCTCCGGTCAATAACCAACAACGGAACCTGGATGCTCATGTTGGCTCCTACATATTCTACGAAGATCTTTATCGGTCAAAATGCATAACAACATACGTTGTTCCCTTTGTCATCGGTATGTTACTTGCCCGAGATTCGATCCTCGGTAGCTCAATACCTAGCTCAATCTCGTTACCGGCAAGTCTCTTTACTCGTTCCGCAATACTTCATCCCGCAACTAACTCATTAGTCACAATGCTTGCAAGGCTTATAGTGATGAATATTACCGAGAGGGCCCAACGATACCTCTCCGAAACACAGAGTGACAAATCCTAATCTCGATCTATGCCAACCCAACAAACTCCTTCGGAGACACCTGTAGAGCACCTTTATAATCACCCATTTACGTTGTGATGTTTGGTAGCACACAAAGTGTTCCTCCGGTATTCAGGAGTTGCATAATCTAATAGTCCGAGGAACATGTATAGTCATGAAGAGAGCAGTAGCAATGAAACTTTAATGATCATAATGCTAAGCTAACGGATGGGTCATGTCCATCACATCATTCTCCCATGATGTGATCCCGTTCATCAAATGACAACACATGTCGATGGTTAGGAAACATAACCATCTTTGATTAACGAGCTAGTCAAGTAGAGGCATACTAGGGACACTACATTTTGTCTATATATTCACACATGTACTAAGTTTTCGGTTAATACAATTCTAGCATGAATAATAAACATCTATCATGAAATAAGGAAATAAATAATAACTTTATTATTGCCTCTAGGGCATATTTCCTTCAAATTTATCATGAACTTAGTCCTGATAGTATTTGCATATCTATGTTATAGACCAATGGCCCATGCTACCGTTCCCCTGAATTTTAATGCGTTCCTAGAGAAAGCTAGGTTGAAAGATGATGGTAGCAACTACACGGACTAGGTCCATAACTTGAGGATTATCCTCATTGCTGCACAAAAGAATTATGTTCTTGATGCACTGCTAGGTGAAAGGCCAGCTGCAGGAGTAGATGCTGATGTTTTGAATGTCTGGCAAGCTTGATCTAATGACTACTCAATAGTTCAGTGTGCCATGCTTTACGACTTAGAATCGGGACTTCAAAGACGTTTTGAACGTCATGGAGCATATGAGATGTTCCAAGAGTTGAATTTAATATTTCAAGCAAATGGCCGAGTTGAAAATATATGAAGTCTCCAACAAGTTCTATAGCCGTAAGATGGAGGAGAATAGTTCTGTTAGTGAACACATACTTAAAATGTCTAGGTATTATAATCACTTGTCTCAGCTGGGAGTTAATCTTCCAGTTGATTGTGTCATTGACAGAGTTCTCCAATCACTACCACTAAGCTATAAAGGCTTCATGATTAACTATAATATGCAAGGGATGGACAAAACTATTCCCGAGCTCTTTGCAATGCTTAAGGCCGCGGAGGTAGAAATGAAGAAGGATGATCAAGTGTTGATGGTTAACAAAACCACTAGTTTCAAGAAAAAGGGCAAGGGAAAGAAAGGGAACTTCAATAAGAATGGAAAGCATGTTGCCACTCCCGGGAAAAGCCCAAAGCTAGACCCAAGCCTGAAACTGAGTGCTTCTACTGCCAAGGGACTGGTCACTGGAAGCGGAAATGCCACAAGTATTTGGCGGATAAGAAGGATGGCAAAGTGAACAAAGGTATATTTGATATACATGTTATTGATGTGTACCTTACTAATGCTCGTAGTAGCGCCTGGGTATTTGATACTGGTTCGCTTGCTCATATTTGTAGTTCAAAACAGGAGCTACAGATTAAACGAAGATTGGCTAAGGACGAGGTGACGATGCGCGTCGGGAATGGTTCCAAGGTCGATGTGATTGTTGTCGGCACACTACCTCTACATCTACCTTTGGGATTAGTTTTAGACCTGAATAATTGTTATTTGGTGCCAGCGTTGAGCATGAACATTATATCTGGATCTTGTTTACTGTGAGACGGTTATTCATTTAAATCAAAGAATAATGGTTGTTCTATTTATATGAGTAATATCGTTTTTGGTCATGCACCCTTGAAAAGTGGTTTATTTCTGTTGAATCTCGATTGTGGTGATACATATATTCATAATATTGATGCCAAAAAAAATGCAAAGTTGATAATGATAGTGCAGCATATTTGTGGCAATGCCATTTAGGTCATATCTATCTACCACTATAAAAGGAAGAGAGGGGGCAGATCCAAGCAATCAGACCCATCCATTAGCAAGATCTAATGGCCCTTAATCATTCCGTGTTCAAGGCAACAAGCCATAGAGTTAAGCCACTAACCCTCAATCACTAAGCCCTACCCCAATAAAACCGCTGCGCACCACACCATGCCCACATGACCTTTCCCCCGCTCCTCCTCCTCCCAAGGGACGCCAGCGTTCGCCAGAGCCGCCGCCTCCCGCGCCGTACACCAATCCTCCGCCGCCTCCCACGCCATCCACCACCCTTCGATTCACTTGGCCTCCTCTGCCACTGATCCACTCATCCTCCATCACCGCTCCGCTTGGCCTCCATCGCCACCACCGTTCCTGCTTCCCCGCGGGCTATAGCGACTAGACCTCAAATAGTCCAGTCTCTGTGCATCAGTGTCATCCTGGATCGGTAATGCTGACACGCACAGTACTCGAGGATTTATAACAGAGTGTCAATCACACACTTATTACAACGAGTGTCTCAAAAGAGAACTTATTACAATAATATGGCTTAAGGCCATCTAAATATGATAACAGTGGAAGGCTTGGAAAATAAAGTGAGTCCATCAACTCCAACGGCATAGCTGAGTGAACGACAACGACCTATGGCACCTTACTCATCGTCTGAAAAGTCTGCAACATGATATGTTGCAGCCCGAAACGGGCCAGCACATGGAATATGATGGCAATGTGACACGTAGAGTAATGAATAGAATAAATGCTGTCACTACATGCATATATGGCTGGTAGAAAGCTCTATGTTTACAGTTTTTGCATAAAGCCAATTTTCCCCTACAACAAAGGAATAAATTTTATTTAACTATCATGGTGGTTGTTAAACATTGAGAAGTTTCCTCCAACTCAATCCCAATTAAGCTTCATCAATTACCCAACAAAATTAATTTAAGTAACATGATGAGATCAATATGATAATCCAAGAACCAGATACTCAAGATGTCCATAACCGGGGACACGGATAACCATGATTAGTTTGTACACTCTGCAGAGGTTCGCACACTTTTCCCCACAAGACTCGATCTCCTCCGTTGGATTTCTCGCACTACATGGTGTTTGAGAAACGGATGACCGAGACACAGTCTTTCAGAAATATTAACTCTTTACTCTGGGTCGGCATTTACACCTACTTTCCCCTACATCTGCTAGCCCACCACTGAAAGAGGTCATGCAACATACTCAACTATGCTAAAGCCCATAATAGCTTGTGGCCGCACACGGACCTTAGGATGATCACACGGCACCCCGGGATATCCTAGGACAACACTGGATTCTTTGGGTGCCCATAAGCAATCCACCCAGATGTTATTTTAAGTAGCCACCTTAAGTTAACCATTAATGAACAATACTCACATCTGTCATGGATACACTCACCCAATCCACGTCTATGAGCATAGCATAGCAATCCTTAGCATAACGTAGAAGTAACTCCCAAAGGTTTGATAATAAACAGGGCAATAGATTCTACCTCATCATCTACTTCCCAAACCCACATGTTATTCAGATCCTAACCATGCAATGTTTGAGGATTGAAACTAATAAATAAAAACTAGGTAATAAAGGTGTATGATCAAAGTGTTACTTTCCTTGCCGATGATCCACAAAACCTAGAGACTCGTAGTAGCACGCTTCGCACTCCGGGAATTCAATAGCAATCAAACAATAGCATACATAAGTACTCAACTAAATGCATAGGTAAAACTCAAATAATAAGATCTAACCAGAAAGTTCAACTTAAGAACTCCGGTTTGCAAAAAGAATCAAATCAAATGGAGCAACGGAACTCAAACTGCGAAAGAAACAAGATCCGGTTACTAATCTGGACTAAAGTCAAATTTTACAGTACCAAAATCTTGTTCAAGTTGGTTAAACAGAAAGAGGGCTTCGAGATGAAGATCTAGGCACTTGAATCACCTGATTCCGATAAACGAGCGAAAAGATAAACTAAAACTAAGATCTGGGCTGATATCGTGATCGAAAATAATCGTGGAAAAACCATGGAAAGAGAAAAACTAACGAACAGGACAATGAACTAACGTTCGCTGTCTGCGGGTAACTGATAAACAACATTCGTTAAAACAAACATACGGACGGACATCCGCTAAATAACTAAACCGAAAAAAAACCGAACCGAACTATTAAAAAAATGCATCTAGGGTTTTAAAGAAAAACCGATCCTCGTCGGGCGGCGGCGTCGGGCGAGGCGGACGGCGGCGGCTCCGGCGGGGCGGCGGCGTACGGCGGTGGCGGCGGCGTACCGAGGCGGGCGGCGGCGGCGGGTGGCGGCGTACGGTGGTAGGCGGCAGCGGGAGGCGCAGGTGGCGACGGCAGGAGGCGCGGGCGGCGGCGGTGGCGGCGGCAGCAGGCGCGGGTGGCTAGGGTTAGGGTTTCGGGCGGGGCGGGCTGGCGGCTCGGCGGCTCAGGCCTCGAGGCTTTTAAAGGCCGACCGGGCCAGAAGTCCCAGGCGGACACGGCCCGGTAGGTCGGTTGACTCTTTTTATATAATTCCAACGCGCAGAAAAACAAATAAAAGAAATACTAAACGGCTCCAAAAATCCTGAAATAAATTTTCACCGTCCTCTAAAAATATAACGGACAAAGGGAACTTTTATTTGGGCCTCTAATGCAATTTTGAAAAATGCATTTTTTCCTAATTCAAATAAAATAGCAACAAAACTCCAAATAAAATTCTTATTTGATTTTAACATTTTTCCTCCAATGTTCCTTTATTTTGGAGAAGTCATTTTATCTCCTCTCTTTTATTTTCATAATAGAAATATACGGAGAGAAAAATAATTAAAATCAAATGATCCTCTTTTCGAAATTTGAGAAAACTCAAATATAAAAATATCAAAATCCCCAACTCTCTTCGTGGGTCCTTGAGTTGCTTAGAATTTCTAGGATCAACCAAAATGCATGAAAATATGATATGCAATGATGATCTAATATATAACATTCCAAATTGAAAGTTTGGGATGTTACAAACCTACCCCCCTTAAGATGAATATCGTCCTCGAGATCCGGGTTGGCTAGAAAGTAGGTGTGGGTGGTCCTTCCGTAGGTCTTCCTCTCGTTCCCAGGTTGCTTCCTCCTTGGTATGGTGGCTCCACTGAACTTTGCAAAACTTGATAACCTTGCTACGTGTGACTTAGCTGGCAAACTCGAGAATCTTCACTGGTTTCTCCTCGTAGGTCAAATCGCTACCCAACTGAATCACTTCTAGTGGCAATATCTCTCTCAGGGGAATATCAGCCATCTCCGCGTGGCACTTCTTCAACTAGGAAACTTGAAACACATCATGAACTCCACACAATCCTTCTGGCAATTCTAGCTTGTAAGCAACTTCTCCCATACGTTCCAAAACTTTGTATGGTCCCACAAAACGCGGTGCTAATTTTCCCTTAACTCCAAAACGCTTAACTCCTCGAAGTGGGGATACACGAAGATATACTTTGTGTCTGACTTCGTAAACTCTCTCCTTGCGTTTAGAATCCGCATAGCTCTTCTGCCTGGACTGGGCTACTTTGAGTCTGTCGCGGATAAGTTTAACCTTCTCTTCCGACTCCTTAATCAAATCTGGTCCAAACAACTGACGGTCTCCAACTTCATCCCACAATAATGGTGTCCTCCACCTCCTTCTGTACAAGGCTTCGAAAGGGGCCATCTTCAAACTGGCTTAATAGTTGTTGTTGTAAGAGAACTCCGCGGACGACAAATTGTTCTCCCAACTATATCCATAATCTAGCGCACAAGCTCTCAACATGTCCTCCAGAATCTGATTGACTCTCTCGGTCTGTCCATCTGTCTGTGGATGAAAGGTTGTATCGAACTCTAGCCTAGTACCCAAAGTTTCATGCAACTGATTCCAGAACTTTGAGGTAAACTGGGTTCCTCTATCTAATACAATGGTCCTCGGAACTCCACGTAGACATATGATCCTGGTCATATATATCTTTTCCAACTTCGCACTTGTATAGGTGGTCTTCTCTGGGATGAAATAAGCTACCTTCGTCAACCGATCGACTACAACCCATATAGAGTCATAGCCTGAACGAGTCCTGGGCAATCCCGTAATAAAATCCATGCCTAGCTTATCCCACTTCCATTCGGGTATCAACAATGGCTGTAACAATCCTGCTGGCTTCTGATGCTCTGCCTTCACTCTCTCACATATATCACATACTGCTACATACTCCGCAATATCCTTCTTCATTCCGGTCCACCAGAAAATTTCCTACAAATCCAGATACATCTTGGTGTTTCCTGGGTGAATCGAATACGGTGAATCATGGGACTCTTGTAGGATCAACTTCCTGATCTCGGGGTCATTAGGCACTTATACGCGATCCTCAAACCATAAAGTATCATGCTCATCCTCAAGAAATCCTTTGGCCTTTCCTTTGCTCATCCTCTCCTTTATCTCGGCAATCTCCTTGTCCGTCTTCTGAGCTTCTCTGATCTTATCCATCAAAGTGGAATGAATTTCCAATGCTGCTACATACCCTCTCGGAACTATTTCCAAACATAGCTCACGAAGATCCTCTGCTAACTCCTTAGGTAAACCTCCGGTCATGAGCGTATTAACATAACTCTTGCGACTCAACACATCGGATACTACGTTAGCCTTTCCGGGATGATAACGCAACTTCATATCATAATCCTTAATGAGCTCCAACCATCTTCTCCGCCTGAGATTCAACTCCTTCTGCGTGAAGATGTATTTCAAACTCTTATGATCGATGTATACCTCAAAGTGGTTTCCGATGAGAAAATGTCTCCACGTCTTCAACACATGAACTACGGCTGCTAACTCCAAATCATGGGTGGCATAATTTAGCTCATGAGGTTTAAGTTGTCGTGAGGCATATGAAACAACTCTTCCCTCCTACATCAGTACTGCTCCAAGTCCTTGGCGTAAGAGTCGCAATACACTTGATATCCTTATGTTGGTCTGGAAGAATCAGCACTGGGGATGTAACCAAACGCTTCTTCAACTCCTTAAAACTGGCGTCACACTCTTCAGTCCAATTGAACTTGGTGTCCTTCTTCAACAAATCTGCCATGGGCTTTGCAATCTTGGAGAAATTCTCTATGAACCTCCGGTAATATCCTGCGAGTCCAAGAAAACTCCTGATCTCTCCAACTGATGTGGGTGCTACCCATTTGGTCACAGATTCAACCTTGGTGGGGTCTACTGCTATTCCTTCTCCGGATATCACATGTCCGAGGAATCCAACTTCCTTCAGCCAAAACTCGCACTTGCTGAACTTGGCATACAACTGATGTTCCCTGAGCTTCTCAAGAACCAAACGCAAATGCTCCTTATGCTCATCTTCATTCTTCGAGTAGACCAATATATCGTCAATGAACACCATGACGAACTTATCCAAAAACTCCATAAACACTTTGTTCATCATGTTCATGAAATAGGCAGGCGCGTTAGTCAGACCAAATGACATAACGGTATACTCATATAGCCAATACCTTGTGGTAAAAGCTGTCTTGGGTATATCCTGCTCTTGAATCTTCAGCTGATGGTATCCTGATCGCAGATCAATCTTGGAAAATACTTTAGCTCCTTGCAACTGGTCAAACAAATCATTGATCATCGGCAACAGGTACTTATTCTTGATCATCACTTCATTCAACGCACGATAATCAACAACCATCCTTAACGATCCATCCTTCTTCTCCACTAGAAGTACTAGACATCCCGAAGGTGATGAACTTGGTCGAATAAAAGCTTTATCAAATAACTCCTTAATCTGCTTCTTAATCTCCTCCAAATCTCGCGCGGGCATCTGATACGGTCTCTTAGATATTGGCCCGGTGCCTGGCAAAAGTTCAATAAAAAACTCAATGTCTCTATCCGGTGGCATGCCTGGCAACTCCTCTGGAAATACATGTGGGTAATCCTTCACGACTGGTACTTCCTCCTGTACAACTCCTGATAAGGAATTCAGTTGAGTCCTCTTCGGCACATGCCGGGCTACATACTTAATTCTTCTCCCTTCTGGGGTGGTGAGCATAATCGACTTACTGGCGCAATCAATGTTCCCTCCATACATCAATAGCCAATCCGTACCCAAAATCACATCCAACCCCTATGACTCTAGAATTATCAGATCTGAGGGAAAAACATGCCTACCTATGGTCAATGGCATCTGAAAACATCCTTGGCTTGCCATATGCTCTGCTCCCAGCGAGCTTACTAACATAGGTGTTCTAAGAACTTTGGTGGGAAACTTATACTTATCCACGAATCCCCTTGATATGTATGAATGCGATGCACCAGTATCAAAAAGAACGATTGCAGTAAATGACTTAACCAAAAACTTACCTATTACTGCATCTGGCTGTGCTTCAACCTCGTCCGTGCTAACGTGGTTCACTTGTCCCCTGTTGAAAGGGTTGGGCTTCTTCCCAGAGCTTCCATTGCCATTTCTGTTCTTTGCTTCAGAACACTCTGTGGCGTAATGTCCATTCTTCCTACACTTGAAACAAGTAATGTGACTTAGATCCTTCTTGGCGGGCGTTGCTGGGTTGGAACGGTTTTGACCATTGCTTCCTCCATTCCCATTCCCATTCTTGGGGCCACTATGGTTATGCGGAATTCCTCCATTAGAACTATGGCCAGCATGGTTGTGGTGAATGTGTCCTCCCGAGTTCGGGGTAAAACGGGGTCTCTACTGTGCTCCAGAATTGTACTTCCCTTGCCCATACTTCCTCTTGCGGCTGTCTATCTGCTGCTGCTTCCCTTCAATTATAAGAGCTCTATCTACCAACTCCTGGTAGTTTTTGAAGGTTGCCATAATCAACTACATGCTCAGCTCATCATTTAATCCCTCTAGAAACTTCTCCTGCTTAGCAGCATCAGTCGCTACATCATCAGGGGCATAACAAGCTAACTTACTAAAGTCATCCACATGCTAGCCCACTGTGCATCCTCCTTGGCGCAAGTTGCAAAACTCGTGCTTCTTCATGGACATAGCTCCCATTGAGACATGGGCAGTGCGGAAAGCCTGCTAGAACTGATCCCATGTAACAGTGTCAATGGGGTAAGTGGCTGTGAAATTCTCCCACCATGATGCTGCGGGTCCATCAAGATGGTGTGCAGCAAAACTCACTCTCTCCGCATCTGTGCATCCTGCAGTGGTCAGCTCCCTTCCTATCTTGCAGAGCCAGTCATTTGCAACAATCGGCTCGGTGCTACTAGAGAACACCAGCGGATTCAGCCTTAGGAAACGGGCTAAGTGATCAACAGGTGGTGGTGGTGGTGGATTGTTGTTGTTGTTGCCTTGGTTCTGATTCTGGACTAGTAACTGCATCAGGGTATTCTGCTGCTGGATCAACTGGGTGAGCTCCGGTGGGAAAGCAAATCCATTGTCATGTCTCGGAGGCATCTGATGGGTTTAGAAAAGATGAGAAAACAGAATAGAATGAGGTCTAAAGGGAAAACACTACCCATATGCACATGAGACAAACACAATCATATCACTTCAATCAATTCAAACAAGGGCATACAATCGGTCTAACTATCGTTACAAAAGAGCTCGGACTATACTATATACATGGGGGACATACTACTACTGATATGGTGGTCGACTAGAAAGTTTGATCGGTGGAAGACTCCATGATATCTGCTCCAGCTTCATCAACATAGTCATCATCGCTATCGTCAGGGTCTGAGTCGGTGTCGTCGATGATGATGTAGTCCTTGGATTCATTGTCATCTCCTCCTGGCGCGGGGTCTCCCATGAACACTCCTAGTTTCCTCGTCAGGTCGTCATTCTTCTCCACTAGTATCGTCATTCCCTCCTCATATCCACCACGTGTAGACTTAAGTTCCTCTTCTAGCTCCGAAATCTTGGTCATTGCGTTCTTCAGATCTATCATGTCTGCGCACATCTGGTTCTCCTGGCGACGAATGTGTTGGTTTAACTCCTGGATGAAAGCTGCAATGGACCTATCTCTCCTGGTGCTGATCATCTCCCATTGCTCATCTCGGCGCCCACAAATTTGGTAGATAGTGTCCTTAAGATCCTTGTGGTAAACTTCACCAATGCATCCCATGGCGATGTGGGCTGCCATGCTCTTTCGTAGACTCCAGGTTGGTGCATCGAAGGAAAACTCTATGGGCTCAGTGACTGGCATGAACGTCCTTCCCGGAACATGAACTTGAATCATCCAACGCTCCTCTTCTGGTAAAGTGGAGATGTAGGTCCCGCTGAAGCTTGGTATTCCAATGTTCAGGTACCTAGTGACTTCCTTCAAGTGTCGTCCAAAAGGTGTATCTTCATCCAGTTGTGCAAACTTGTTCCTTGCATCCACCATCTTATAGAGTAGAAAAGGGAGAGGAGTTAGAAATGAGTAGAGAAGAGTGGCCTATGATTTATCTTAGTGGTCGTGTCCTACAGTTAGCGTGTGCTCTGATACAATCTTGTAGCGACCAGACCTCAAATAGTCCAAACTCTATGCATTAGTATCATCCCTGGATCACTAATGCTGACACGCACAATACTCGAGGATTTATAACAGAGCGGCAATCACACACTTATTACAACGAGTGTCTCAAAAGAGAACTTACTACAATAATATGGCTTAAGGCCATCTAAATACGGTAACAGCGGAAGGCTTGGAAGATAAAGTGAGTCCATCAACTCCAACGGCATAGCTGCGTGAATGACAACGACCTATGGCACCTTACTCGTCGTCTAAAAAGTCTGCAACATGATATGTTGCAGCCCGAAACGGGTCAGCACATGGAATATGCTGGCAATGTAACACATAGAGTAATGAACAGAATAAATGCTATCACTACATGCATATATGGCTGGTGGAAAGCTCTATGGTTACAGTTTTTGCATAAAGCCAATTTTTCCCTACAACAAAGGAATAAATTTTATTTAACTATCATGGTGGTTGTTAAACATGGAGAAGGTTCCTCCAACTCAATCCCAATTAAGCTTCATCAACTACCCAACAAAATTAATTTAAGTAACATGATGAGATCAACATGAGAATCAAGAACCAGATACTCAAGATGTCCATAACCGGGGACACGGCTAACCATGATTAGTTTGTACACTCTGTAGAGGTTTGCGCACTTTTCCCCACAAGACTCGATCTGCTCCGTTGGATTTCTCGCACTACATGGTGTTTGAGAAACGGATGACCGAGACACAGTCTTTCAAAAACATTAACTCTTTACTCTGGGTGGACAGTTACACCTACTTTCCCCTACATCTGCTAGCCCACCACTGAAAGAGGTCATGCAACATACTAAACTATGCTAGAGCCCATAATTGCTTGTGGCTGCACACAGAAGTTTCTAGCATGAATAATCTTATGATCCCTTTGAGCCTGGGTGGCGGACCTTAGGATGATCACACGGCACCCCGGGATATCCTAGGACAACACTGGATTCTTTGGGTGCCCATAAGCAATCCACCCAGATGTGATTTTAAGTAGCCACCTTAAGTTAACCATTAATGAACAATACTCACATCTGTCATGGATACACTCACCCAATCCACGTCTATGAGCATAGCATAGCAATCCTTAGCGTAACGTAGAAGTAACTCCCGAAGGTTTGATAATAAACAGGGCAATAGGTTCTACCTCCTCATCTACTTCCCAAACCCACATGTTATTCAGATCCTAACCATGCAATGTTTTAGGATTGAAACTAATGCATAAAAACTGGGTAATAAAGGTGTATGATCAAAGTGTTACTTGCCTTGCTGATGATCCGCAAAACCTAGAGACTCGTAGTACCACGCTTCACACTCCGGGAATTCTATCGCGATCAAACAATAGCATACATAAGTACTCAAATAAATGCACATGTAAAACTCAAATAAGAAGATCTAACCAGAAAGTTCAACTTAAGAACTCCGGTTTGCAAAAAGAATCAAATCAAACGGAGCAACGAAACTCAAAGTACAAAAGAAACAAGATCCGATTACTAATATGGACTAAAGTCAAATTTTACACTACCAAAATCTTGTTCAAGTTGGTTAAACAGAAAGAGGGCTTCGATATGAAGATCTAGGCACTTGCATCACCTGATTCTGATAAACGAGCGAAAAGATAAACTAAAACTAAGATCAGGGCTGAAATTGCGATCGAAAATAATCGTGGAAAACCCTGGAAAAAGAAAAATTGACGAACAGGCTAACGAACGAATGTTCGCTGTCTGCGGATAACTGACGAACAACGTTCGTTAAAACGAACATATGGAAGAACATCCGCTAAATAACTAAACCGAGAAAAAACCGAACCGAACTATTAAAAAAAACGCATCTAGGGTTTTAAAGAAAAACCCATCGGTTTTCTAACAAAAACCGGCGGCTACCTTGTCGGGCGGCGGGGTCGGTCAAAGCGGGTGGCGACGGCTCTAGCAGGGCGGCGGCGGCGGCGGCGGGTGGCGGCGTACGACAGTGGGCGGCGGCGGTGGGTGGCGCGGGTGGCGGCGTACAGCGGCGGGAGGCGGCGTCGGCGGCGGGTGGCTAGGGTTAGGGTTTCGGGCGGGGCGGGCTGGACGCTCGGCGGCTCGGGCCTCACGGCTTTTAAAGGCCGACCGGGCCAGAAGTCCCAGGCGGACACGACCTGGTAGGTTGGTTGACTTTTTTTTCATATAATTCCTACGCGCAGAAAAACAAATAAATGAAATACTAAACAGACTCCAAAAATTCTGAAATAAATTTTCACTGTCCTCTAAAAATATAACAGACAAAGTGAACTTTTATTTGGACCTGTAATGCAATTTTGAAAACGCATTTTTTCCTAATTCAAATAAAATAGCAACAAAACTCCAAATAAAATTCTTATTTGATTTTAATATTTTTCCTCCAATGTTCCTTTATTTTGGAGAAGTCATTTCATCTCCTCTCTTTTATTTTCATAACAGAAATATACGGAGAGAAAAATAATTAAAATCAAATGATCCTCTTTTCAAAATTTGAGAAAACTCAAATATGAAAATATCGAAATCCCCAACTCTCTCCGTGGGTCCTTGAGTTGCTTAGAATTTCTAGGATAAAAATATGATATGCAATGATGATCAAATATATAACATTCCAAATTGAAAATTTGGGATGTTACACGGACAAATACAAGCGTGAGCATCCCTCCCACCTGTCCAAGAACGAGGGAACGACTCCCACCGCTGCTGCCGCCGGTCTGCCTCTATGCCCCATGCCAACCTCTTAATCCCTCCTCTGCCCATTTCATCTCCCACGCCCGGGACACCCCTCATCCAGCGCGCCTCCGCGTTGGGACGCCGCTGCTGCTCATTCAGTGCGGTGCTCCTCCGCAGTGATATGTCTCCAACGTATCTATAATTTTTTATTGTTCCATGCTGTTATATTATCATTCTTGGATGTTTTACAATCATTTTATATCATTTTTTGGTACTAACCTATTGACATAGTGCCCAGTGCCAGTTGATGTTTTTTGCATGTTTTTTACATTGTATGAAATCAATATCAAAAGGAGTCCAAACCCAGAGAAACTTTTTGAGGATTTTTTGGGCCAGAAGACATACAGGGGGCCATGGAAGCACCTCGGGGGTGCCTTGAGGGGGGAAGCACCCACCAGGGTGGGCCTGGGGGCCCAGGCGTGCCCAGGTGGGTTGTGCCCACCTCGGGTGCCCCCTGAACCGCCTCTTTTCTCTATAAATACCCCAATATTCCAGAAACCCTAGGGGAGTCGACAAAAATCAATCTAGCCGCTGCAGAGTCCAGAACCACCAAATCCAATCTAGACACCATCACGGAATGGTTCACCACTTCCATTGGTGCATCTACGATGATGCGTGAGTAGTTGTTTGTAGACCTACGGGTCCGTAGTTAGTAGCTTGATCGCTTCTTCTCTCTCTTGATTATCAATACAATGGTCTCTTGGAGATCCATATGATGTAAGCCTTTTTGCGGTGTGTTTGTTGGGATCTGATGAACTTTGAGTTTATGATCAGATCTATGTTTTTATTCATGAAAGTTATTTGAGTCTTCTTTGATCTCTTATATGCATGATTACTTATAGCCTCGTATTTCCCAATATTTGGGTTTTGTTTGGACAACTAGATCTATTTATCTTGCAATGGGAAGAGGTGCTTTTTGATGGGTTCGATCTTACGGTGCTTGATCCCAGTGAAAGAAGGGGAAACAACACATATATCGTTGCTATTAAGGATAACAAGATAGGGTCTATTTCTACATAAATAGATCTTTTCTATCATTGTTCTTATTGCATTAATCCATTTTTTCCAGGAACTTAATGTATGTTTGATTTGGGAGGCTACCAATTCTGGAATTTCTTCTCAAGACATCCCCGTCAGTCAACTTCTCTTCGGGATGGGTCATTGGTCTTTGTGGGAGATAATGTGTCAGCCGTGGTAGAAGTTGCTCCCTGAGTAGGCATGGGCGCCCACCTAGATGAAGGGATTTTCTCATCTTGAGGTGTCGGGAGGAGTAAAGGAGATTGACTCTTCTCTATCATTAGCCTTTTTATAGTCACTGGCTCTTTATATAGTCAATTTTTTGGAGGAGTATCGTATCGGTAGGCACAGATCATTGGTATTGGATGTATCTTTAGGTTGTGACGAGTCAAATCAGCGGAGCTTATTTTTTTCTGTTGCAGAAAAGAGATCCCTTACCCTTTCTTTAGAAAATGATGAATGTGAAGTCCGGGAGGCTGCGGGTAATATGGATCCTCTGACTACCAATCGGGTTACCTTCCTGGGTCTCACCGGTGCCTCGAGATGGCCGTCTCCTGTCCCCCTGCTCATGGGGGATCCGCTCCTGGGGTGTCGCTCTGCTACGTCTAGCCTGTCCTCTAGGCACCTTTGGAGGGCGGGGAGTGTGACAACGTACACACTTCCCTTTACTCCATAGGGCCTTTTCCTTAGTTGCAGGGTTTGGTGGCCCGAAATTGACTTGGCTTCTCCAAAAGGCCTCATCTCCAAAGCCCGGCTCACAAGGCGTCCCTCTTGCTGTAGGGCGGAGCCCCCTTGCCTCGCTCTTGGGACATGCTATGTTTCCCTTCTTCCATTCTCAAGTCAAGGGTGAGTCCCATGCGTCAGTTTGTGGATCGCGGTCTCACACACTAATCCCTATAGGTGCCCATAGTAGTCCGGCCGCCCTACCTAAACCAATCATCATATCGGTCCCTAGGCCCCATTGCTGGAAAGGCTCGGCTTCAAAACCGTGCGTGGAGCTTCCGCCTCATATGGCTCCTCTAGGGATGGGGGTAGGCCCAAGCCAGGCTTGTGCGGTTAAGGTTGTTGTACACGACCTCAGTTGAGCATTTAGTTAGAGGCGGCGATCGCAGGTTCGCCGGAGGAGAGGGTGTTGCGAGCAAGATTGCACAAATAAAGCACTCCTGCCCGCAGCCCTATTCTAGAAATTAGGCTGGCTATGTTACTTATAACCGCAAAACGAGCAATGAATCCCCAACGAGAAACGAACAAGGGGCGGGGCATTTTTGGGGAGTAGCCCCCTTCAGAAGAAACTTCCTAGCACATACATTAAGGGAGCCATCGAAAGGTGACTGAAACACCTGAAATGGGGACTACCCGAGCTAATGATAGAGGCAAGAACACTTTCCGGCCAAGTCCCATTAATTGATCGTAACGGTATCATGGAAATGCTGCACGGACCCATATATAAAGAAACAGAAAAAGAAGAACCTTAATACTAAACTAGATCGAACAAGGGATCTTTTTGGAAATGGGAAGATCTAGGATAGGCAGCCAACCTTCTGGAAAGAGCGATGTGCATAGACCGGGTGAGTAGGGATGTAGCTCGGTGGACCGCTCGTCGGGCCTGATAGGTGGTGGTATGACACCCTTCTCAAAGGAACCGTACGTGAGACTATCGCCTCATATGGCTCTGTCCTGGAATCTGGACCCCCCTTTTCCTTTGACCAATGGGTCCTCGAACCCATGGGGGTTACGAATCATTCATTCGTTGATTGATTCAAGGTAGCTTTAGCCATTGTGGGTAGAAGCTAGTCGCTGATACGTCTCCAACGTATCTATCATTTATGAAGTATTCATATTCATGCCATTATATTATTTGTTTTAGATGTTTAATGGGCTTTATTATACACTTTTATATTATTTTTGGGACTAACCTATTAACCGGAGGCCCAGCCCATATTGTTGTTTTTGCCTATTTCAGTGTTTCACAGAAAAGGAATATCAAACGGAGTCGAAACGGAATGGAACCTTCGGGAGAGTTATTTTTGGAATGAAAGCAATCTAGGAGACTTGGAGTAGACGTTAGGGCAGCTTCGAGGAAGCCACGAGGCAGGAGGGCGCTCCCTACCCCTTGGGCGCGACCCCCACCCTCGTGGGCCCCTCATGGCTCCCCTGACCGATTTCTTTCGCCTATATATGTCCATATACCCTAAAAACACCGAGGAGCAGAATAGATCAGGAGTTCTGCTGCCGCAAGCCTCTGTAGCCACCAAAAACCAATCGGGACCCTGTTCCGCCACCCTGCCGGAGGGGGGGATCCCTCACCGATGGACATCTTCATCATCCCGACGATCTCCATGACGAGTAGGGAGTAGTTCACCCTCGGGGCTGAGGGTATGTACCAGTAGCTATGTGTTTGATCTCTCTCTCTCTCTCTCTCTCTCGTGTTCTTGATTTGACACGATCTTGATGTATCGCGAGCTTTGCTATTATAGTTGGATCTTATGATGTTTCTCCCCCTCCGCTCTCTTGTAATGGATTGAGTTTTACCTTTGAAGTTATCTTATCAGATTGAGTCTTTAAGGATTTGAGAACACTTGATGTATGTCTTGCCGTGCTTATCTATGGTGACAATGGGATATTCACGTGATCTACTTGATGTATGTTTTGGTGATCAACTTGCGAGTTCCATGAACTTATGCATAGGGGTTGCCACACTTTTTTGTCTTGACTCTCCGGTAGAAACTTTGGGGCACTCTTTGAAGTAATTTGTGTTGGTTGAATAGATGAATCTGAGATTGTGTGATGCATATCGTATAATCATGCCCACATACACTTGAGGTGAAAATGGAGTATCTAGGTGACATTAGGGTTTTGGTTAATTTGTGTCTTAAGGTGTTATTCTAGTACGAACTCTATGATAGATCGAACGGAAAGAATAGCTTCGTGTTATTTTACTAGGGACTCTTGAATAGATAGATCAGAAAGGATAACTTTGAGGTGGTTTGGTACCCTACCATAATCTCTTCATTTGTTTTCCGCTATTAGTGGCTTTCGTGTGACTCTTTGTTGCATATTGAGGGATAGTTATTTAATCCAGTTATGTTATTATTGTTGAGAGAACTTGCACTAGTGAAAGTATGAACCTTAGGCCTTGTTTCCTACCATTGCAATACTGTTTACGCTCACTTTTACCACTTGTTACCTTGCTGTTTATAATTTCAGATTACAAATACCTTTATCTACCACCCATATTGCACTTGTATCACCATCTCTTCGCTGAACTAGTGCACCTATACAATTTACCATTGTATTGGGTGTGTTGGCGACACAAGAGACTCTTTGTTATTTGGTTGCAGGGTTGTTTGAGAGAGACCATCTTCATCCTACGCCTCCCACGGATTGATAAACCTTAGGTCATCCACTTGAGGGAAATTTGCTACTGTCCTACAAACCTCTGCACTTGGAGGCCCAACAACGTCTACAAGAAGAAGATTGTGTAGTAGACATCAAGATCTTTTCTGGCGCCGTTGCTGGGGAGGTGAGTGCTTGAAGGTATATCTTTAGATCTTGCAATCGAATCTGTTTGTTTCTTGTTTTATCACTAGTTTAGTCTAAAAAGAAAACTGCAAAAAATGGAATTGAGTTTGTCTCATATGCTTCATCTTTTTAATATCTTTCGTGAGAATGATGGAAAGGAAAATTGTGCTCAATTGCTAGAAGAAGAAATCTATAAAATGTTTGGCACTAAATCTTTGAATGAGGAGCATGATTGCAATGTTGTTAGTATGAACTCTTTGAATACTCACGATACTAATGATGATTGCACTAGTCATGATGAAAATGTCTCTTATAAGCATGTCAATTTTTGTGGAGTGCATAGAGTTTGCAAGAACACGCCAAATAGGGAGGATAGATTTTTCAAGAGGCATAAGTATTTAGAAACTAAATGGTTGCAAGAAAGGCTAGATGTGAGTGCTGAAAATTTAAAATTTCTTTACCGTACTTGTGAACTTTGCAATGAACATGGTCATTTAAATCTCCGTTGCAAATTGTTCATGATCGAATCGTGTCCAAAATTTTTGATGACTTGATTTCCCTTGCACATCATAATGAACTTAGCTTGCTTTTGGGTTATGAAGAAATGAAACGTGTAACTAAGCATATTCCAGAATTTAACCTTAAAAAATTTCTTGATATTGATCTAGAGGAAATTTATATGTATTGTGCGGTGAATTGCATTGAAAATCCTTATATTGCCAATTACATAAAGAAAAGAAAAGAAATAGAAGATGAAGATAATACTCATGAAAGGGAAGAGACTTCCCAATATCCTCCTATTATTTCTTATGATGAATCAGGTAACGAGGAGGAGCTTTCTATTCAACCAATCTCATTAATAAGGAGCTCAAAAAAGAGGGTTAAACCCACACATGATGTGAAGAAGAAAAAGAAAAGACGGAGAAGCAAAGGTAGAAAGGTATCCCTCCCAAATGATGTTGCTTCTATTACTCATTGTGATGATGATAATTGCTATGCTATTGGTACTATCCATACTACTAATGATGAGAGTGGTTATGCTTATGATATGAAAACGCCCAAGCTTGGGGATGCTATGTTTGATGAGAATGACATATTTGAGAATATATTTGCTGAAATCAATGTTTGTCCCAAGCTTGGGAATGCTATGTTTATTGAAGATGATATTTTTAGCCTCCCAAGTTTTGATGTGCAAATTTATTATGATGATAGCATACCTCCTATTTATGATGGTTATATTGATGAAAGTGGGTTTGGAAGAGTGTCAACTTTAGGAAGTAATGATCCCACTATTTTGGAGGGTGTTGAATCTTATAAGTATTTATTAAAGTGGATTTGGATAGGCCATGACTTTATTTAGTGATGAATCCACTATCTTGGAAGAGGTTTCAATTGATTATGATGAGAATAAAGTTGCTACTTATGATGATTATTGTGATGAAACTTATGCGAAAAAGTAGTGATGATTATATTTATAAAACTTGTCATGATTATGATTACCCTTTCTCTGAACACTAATCTTTTAATATGGAAACAATTTATAGTATTCGAGTCTCTTATGATACTTCCACTATTCCGAATGAGAAGAAATTTGCTTATGTGGAGTGTAATAAAAGTTCTATGCTTGTAGATCATGAAAAGAATGCTTTATGTGCTGGTTATATTGTTTAGTTCATTCGTGATGCTACTGAAAATTATTATGAGGGAGGAACATATTCTTGTAGCAATTGCAATAATACCAAGTTTCCTCTATATGTGCTTAAAATCTTGAAGTTATGCTTGTTTTGCCTTCCTATGCTAGTTGATTATCGTTCCCATAAGTTGTTTGCTCACAAAATCCCTATGCATAGGAAGTGGATTGGACTTAAATGTGCTAGTCATATTCTTCATGATGCTCTTTTTATGTTTCAATTCTTATCCTTTTATGTGAGCATCATTGAAATCATCATGCCTAGCTAGGGGCGTTAAACGATAGCGCTTGTTAGGAGGCAACCCAATTTTATTTCCGTTCCTTGCTTTTTGTTCCTGTTTAGTAATAAATAATCCTTATAGCCTCTGGTTATATGTGGTTTTATGTTTTAATTAGTGTTTTTGCCAAGTAGAACCTTTGAGAAGACTTGGGTGAAGTCTATATGATCTTGCTGTAAAAAACAGAAACTTTAGCGCTCACGAGATTAGCTGCCATGTTTTACTGGAGACTGCTTTTAGGTTGATTATTTTTGCAGCTGATAAATAGATAAATTCCTAAGGTCCACCAATTTATTTCAGAACTTTTGGAGTTACAGAAGTATTCGAATGATACAGATTACTACAGACAGTTCTGTTTTTGGCAGATTCTATTTTCTATGTGTTGTTTGCTTATTTTGATGAATCTATGAGTAGTATCGGAGGGTATGAACCATAGATAAGTTGGAATACAGTAGATATTACAGAAATATAAATAAAGAATGAGTTCATTACAGTACCTTAAAGTGGTGGTTTGTCTTCTTGTACTAACGGAGCTTATGAGATTTTCTGTTAAGTTTTGTGTGGTTAAAGTTTTCAAGTTTTGGGTAAAGATAGATGGACTATGGGATAAGGAGTGGCAAGAGCCTAAGCTTGGGGATGACCAAGGCACCCCAAGGTAATATTCAAGGACAACCAAGAGCCTAATCTTGGGGATGCCCCGGAAGGCATCCCCTCTTTCGTCTACGTTCATGGTAACTTTACTTGGAGCTATATTTTTATTCGCCACATGATATGTGTTTTGCTTGGAGCGTCATTTTATTTTGTTAGTATTTGCTTGATGTTATTTATAATAATGTTTTGCATCTATATTTTCAATAAAAAAAAGTCAAGGATAGCCTTTACCATGCTTATTTTGCAAGTATACATGTTGTTGTTTCAAAACAGAGAGTTTACCGCTGTTGCAAAATTCCCTAGAAAATTCAGAGAATGATATAATATTGAAACCTTTTGCATACTGAGCTATGATAAATCTTATACAGTGTAGTATTTTTATCATAATTTTTGGATTTAGGGAAGTATGATGAATCTTGTTTTCTTTACAGACTATACTGTTTTGGCAGATTGCTCTTATGTTTGCATATGTTTGCTTGTTTAATGATTCTATTTGAGGATAGGAGTATTAAATATGCAGAGGCATTTAGTATGCAATGTTGAATAATAATATTAGTAATTTGTTACAATAGAGAATGATAAGGTTTTTTCATTGTTTTATACTAACTTATCTCACGAGTTCTTGTTGAGTTTTGTGTGGATGAAGTTTTTGAGATTTAGGAAAACCGTGATATGAGAGGAATTAAGGAGACACAAAATCTCAAGCTTGGGAATGACCAAGGCACCCCAAGATAACATTCCAAGAAGTCTCAAGCATCTAAGCTTGGGGATGCCCGGTAGGCATCCCACCTTTCTTCTTCAACAATTATTGGTTAGTATCGGTTGAACCTAAGTTTTTGCTTCTTCAGATGAGTCGTGCTATCCTTGCAATGCCATTTTATTTTGTTTTTCTTGATGTTTGAATAAAATACCAAGATCTGAAATTCTTAAATGAGAGAGAATCTTCACATAGTTACATAATTATTTAACTACTCATTTATCTTCACTTATATCTTTTTGGAAGTAGTTTGCCATTTACTCGTGTGCTTCACTTATATCCTATGAGTAAATGGTTGAATGAGTTGAATATCATAAATCTGAAATTATATATGTTTCATATGCTTATCCCATGGGGAGTAATGACTTCACATATAAAAAGTAGAGGTTGTAAATTTATTGAAGGTTAGCAAACATTGTATTGGTCACTTGAACAATTCATGAAAGAATATTGAAGGAAGAGAGATTTCACATATAAATATACTATCATGGACATCTTTTCTAATTGTGAGCACTTATTGAAATATGACATGCTAAAAGGTTGATGTTGAACAAGGAAGACAACGTAATGGGTTATGTTCTCCTATATCTGAAAAGTTATATTGTCTTGGATCATCCAACATGCTGAGATTGCCTTTCTCCCTCATGCTAGCCAAATTCTTTGCACTAAGTAGAGATACTACTTGTGTTTCCAAACATCCTTTAAACCAGTTTTGCCATGAGAGTCCACCATACCTACCTATGGATTGAGTAAGATCCTTCAAGTAAGTTGTCATGTTGCATGCAATAAAAAATTGCTGTCTAAATATGTATGACTTATTAGTATGAAGAAAATAAGCATTATACGATCTTGTTATGGAAGCAATAAAAGCAACGGACTGCATAATAAAGGTCCATATTACAAGTGGCAATATAAAGTGGTGTTCTTTTGCATTAAGATTTTGTACATCCAACCATAAAAGCGCATGACAACCTCTGCTTCCCTCTGCGAAGGGCCTATCTTTTACTATTATCTTCTACCCTTATGCAAGAGTCATGGTGATCACCACCTTTCCTTTTTACCCTTTTTCCTTTGGCAAGCACTTTGTGTTGGGGTGATTCGGATATATATATATATATTCACTTGGATGAAGGCGTTCATAAATTATTATGGTTGACATTACCCTTGAGGTAAAAGGTTGGGAGGCAAACTATAAGTCCCTATCTTTCTCCGTGTTCGATTAAAACTTTGGACCCATAAATATCACGTGAGTGTTAGCAATTGTGAAAGACTAAATGATAGTTGAGTATGTGGAGTTTGCTAAATCAAAGCTCTGACATAGACCCTTCGTGAAAATAAGATGAATTGCAATTGTTTGATGACTGAGAATGAAGTTTGCTAGTTTTCAAGAAAGTTTATGGTCTATGCTTTAACATGTGAATAGCTTGTTACTTGATCATGAAAAGTTTTATGAGATGAGCTGCTATTATGACATATAATGATGCTAGAAAAGGTGATTGAAATTATAATTGATCAAACTTGTGCACCTGCTAGCATTCACACTTCATAAATTCTTTCTTTTATCATTTACCTACTCGAGGATGAGTAGGAATTAAGCTTGGGGATGCTGATACGTCTCCAAAGTATCTATAATTTATGAAGTATTCATGCCATTATATTATCTATTTTAGATGTTTAATGGGCTTTATTATACACTTTTATATTATTTTTGGGACTAACCTATTAACCGGAGGCGCAGCCCACATTGCTGTTTTTGCCTATTACAGTGTTTCGCAGAAAAGGAATATCAAACGGAGTCCAAACGGAATGAAACCTTTTGGAGACTTGGAGTAGACGTCAGGGCAGCTTCGAGGAAGCCACAAGGAAGGAGGGCGCGCCCCCGACCCTCGTGGGCCCCTCGTGGCTCCCCTGACCGACTTCTTTCGCCTATATATGTCCTTATACCCTAAAAACACCGAGGAGCAGAATAGATCGGGAGTTCCGCCGCCGCAAGCTTCTGTAGCCACCAAAAACCAATCAGGACCCTGTTCCGGCACCCTGCCGGAGGGGGGATTCCTCACCGGTGTCCATCTTCATCATCCCGGCGATCTCCATGACGAGGAGGGAGTAGTTCACCCTCGGGGCTGAGGGTATGTACCAGTAGCTATGTGTTTGATCTCTCTTTCTATCTCGTGTTCTTGATTTGGCACGATCTTGATGTATCGCGAGCTTTGCTATTATACTTGGATCTTATGATGTTTCTCCCCCTCTACTCTCTTGTGATGAAATAAGTTTTCCCCTTGGAGTTATCTTATCGGATTGCATCTTTAAGGATTTGAGAACACTTGATGTATGTCTTGCCGTGCTTATCTGTGGTGACAATGGGATATTCACGTGATCTACTTGATGTATGTTTTGGTGATCAACTTGCGGGTTCCATGAACTTATGCATAGGGGTTGGCACACGTTTTCTTCCTGACTCTCCGGTAGAAACTTTGGGGCACTCTTTGAAGTAATTTGTGTTGGTTGAATAGATGAATCTGAGATTGTGTGATGCATATCGTATAATCATGCCCACGGATACTTGAGGTGAAAATGGAGTATCTAGGTGACATTAGGGTTTTGGTTGATTTGTGTCTTAAGGTGTTATTCTAGTATGAACTCTATGATAGATCAAACAGAAAGAATAGCTTCGTGTTATTTTACTACAGACTCTTGAATAGATAGATCAGAACGGATAACTTTGAGGTGGTTTCATACCCTACCATAATCTCTTCATTTGTTTTCCGCTATTAGTGGCTTTGGAGTGAATCTTTGTTGCATGTTGAGGGATAGTTATTTTATCGAGTTACGTTATTATTGTTGAGAGAACTTGCACTAGTGAAAGTATGAACCTTAGGTCTTGTTTCCTACCATTGCAATACCGCTTACGCTCGGTTTTACCACTTGTTACCTTGCTGTTTTTATAACTTCATATTACAAATACCTTTATCTACCATCCATATTGCACTTGTATCACCATCTCTTCGCTGAACTAGTGCACCTATACAATTTACCATTGTATTGGGTGTGTTCGGGACACAAGAGACTCTTTCTTATTTGGTTGCAGGGTTGTTTGAGAGAGACCATCTTCATCCTATGCCTCCCACGGATTGATAAACCTTAGGTCATCCACTTGAGGGAAATTTGCTACTGTCCTATGAACCTCTGCACTTGGAGGCCCAACAACATCTACAATAAGAAGGTTGTGTAGTAGACATCAGACGCCAGAAGTGAAGCAGCGATCTTCCGAGCCGAAAAGGTTCTTTTTTTCTGACGCGTAAGGTACCGCAAAATGAATGAAGGAAAAACGCCTCAGGATTAGAAAGACTAAAGAGGCATGGAGGGTTGACTACAAGACTACGAATACAATACAAGCCATGAGTGATAGCGAAGCCTTCAGTCTTTTTTTCGAAAGCCCCACAACTAGCTATCTTATAGCAGATAAGGCAGGCCTACTCAACTAATCTCACGTAAACGCCTGTTCGCTAAAATCCAAATAGAAAAAGAAAACTACTTATTAAACATGTAGTTAAGTGCTCCGTCGTTGTTCGGATCTTGACCGAGTCCGAGCTTACCAAGCTCTATGCTGTTTGGGGACTCAGCAAGGGTCTCACCACCTTCTTGATTGACTATATTTGAGTCTTTGGGGTACTTTAGGATTATATTCCACGCCGAAGATTTTTGCTTATGGGCTATGGTGAATATAGTGACCAGCCGATCTGGTAGTTGACAATCGTTCAGACTTGGTAAAGGTTGTCGCAGCACCTGTAGTAGGACAGAGGACTTATCGCGATGCCCGCGGACCAATTTACTATGTCTCTTTCATTGACGTTGGTTAAAGAGGCCACGTGGATTGGCCGGGGTCTTCTTCGGCTAATGAGACGTCGATCCCGAAACCTTTAGAGTATCTTTTTGATAGGCGCCTCTATCTGTATGGGGAATTTGCTGCTGAAAGATCGCTCCCAGTGTCCCCTTCCTTCCCCCGCCGCCTTCCGACCAAAGGGAGTATACAATTTCTTCTTCAGGACACTCATGCCCGATCATGAGAATGCCTGTTGAACGCCTGATGGCACCTTGCTCCTACCTGAGCTATGCAACAACAAGATCCCCCTTGATCTTTGCCTGATGTGCTTGACGGTCCCCCATAATACACTAACTTCGGGATGTTTTAGTCCATCTTTTCCAAGAGTCTACGCTAGTTGAACCGCGTCTAGTAGACAACCTCTTCTGCTCATCCCCTTCGTCAGCTCTTTGATAGGGAACTATAACCTAGGTCCCTAAACTTGGAATGGATGGCGGAGCGTAGGTGGCAGGCAGTTATATGTATACGGTGCTTTACCCGTAGACGCTTCTCCAGATCTCGCAAGAATTGTATGGGAGTCGTCCTCGGGGGGACTTCCCGAATGACCGTACCGGGGAATTCTACCATACTCCGTGCAGCTATGGTTGTTGATCCTGTGGAGCCTACCCAAAGGTTCAGACCGGATTGTAGGAAGTGGGTGATACGTTTTTGTATTTCTATGAGAAGAAATACAGCACCCAGGATTCCCAGTAGTAAGTCGTCCGCATATTGCACGTAAAAAATCCTTATTAATAAGGAATGGCTTTTAAAGGGGGCCAGCTTACGGGCCATGCCTCTCTCTGACCTGATAACTAGTACCGCCTCCCTGCCCAGCTCTATCAGCAGGCCCCTTCTTTTCCAATACTTAAGAAGGTCTCTCATGGCCAAATTCTTATTAAAGCCTTCTCTACCATTGAATTCGTCCTTTGGGGTCAACCCAGCGGCTTCTATGAGGAAGGCGGTGGAAAGGAGGCCTGAGGGCTTGTTAAGGAAGGTGGCTAGGGCCACTGAAGGGGGGGGGGGAATGAAAGGCGTTTTCTGGTCTCCCCTTCGCCTGGGGGTGCTTGTGTGGGAGGGGGGTGTGCCACGATGAAAAAAGGGAATGAAAGGTCGCTTTGTGTTGGATGCTCTTTACCCTCCCCACTATGAAGGCTCTGTTGTCTTGGGGAGCGTTGAAGCTTGCTTCTTTTCCATACTTTTCTTGGTCATCAATACGACGACCTATTCTTAATAGAACCAATCTTATTTTCACTACAAGAGGAAATTCGTGCTTCTGCCGGATCCTCCCTATCTCCTGATCGAGCTTGTGTAGGTAGATATTGCCTGGTAGGGCCGGTAGTAGCTAGTACACTGTTTGGGATGGAGTCAGGGCCCTTCTCACCCCCCTACGAGTCGTCCGGTGGAATAATTTTTCTGAGTGGGGTAAAAGAACTTGGAATCATCGATCGCTTCCTTCAAGATTTAGATGAATCGATGTTAGTCGATGGTGTGAAAACACTTCCTGATGTCGAATTCCAAAAACCAAGGAGAGGTTCCCCAGTCTTCTTTGATCCGTCTGAGGGCCGAGTGGCAGCCTCGACCCGAGCGGAAGTGCGATGTGTCTGGAAACTCAGGATCGTAAATGGATTCGGGTACCATTCTGATCGCCTCTTTCATGATCTTTTCTATGGGTAGAACTACTATGAGCGGTCTAAACTTCGACCCTTCTTTCTTTCTTCATTTAAAAAGGGGGAGCTAAGCCTGTTTTTTGCTCCCTCGATTGATAGATCAAGGCCCCTACTGCCGGCCCGAACGAAAGGCTCTTTAAGGAAGTAGTACCATCACTCTCGTGCCCGGCACCAACCAAGAGGAGGCGGGGCTCTCTCCAATCATTCTGAAGAGCCGAGATCTCGTAAAGGAAAATTTAGCTAGCTCAGCAGGTTTGGACCCGACTGAATCAGTTCAGTGAAGGAAGGGAGTCTAAACTTAAGGCTTTTCCAAGCCTTGCCAATAGGCGCCTCATGGCTTGCTCAGTTCGCTCGCGGAGCTCTTAGATCAGTAGATCTGGATAGAGTCTCGCTCATAAAGGAAGAGTAGCGTGCTAGCGCGGCTCGCTTCGCTTTTCGACGCGGAGCTCGCTGCTGTATTTTTAGCTTCAAAACTACAGGGCATGCATTAGCACTATGGCTTTTCAACCTCCCTTTGCTGGTTCCGAACTATCACTGATCCTAGAGATCAACCTTCAAACCTTTTTCTTTGAATCTCAGGAAGGCTTTCTCTGGGAGAAAGCTGGTTGGGGAACTGCTAAGCGACCTAAAAAAGAGGAGACTGACTCTGACCTTTCAAAGCCCTATCTCACCATGGACATAAAGAAGGTCGAGCATATCTTTAATGATTTCAAACTAAAGCATACCTAAAGCGTGCCCTGGATATGAAAAGGGGATTTGAGCCAGAAGAAGATGAGGATCTATCACCAGATGAGGAAATGGAAACAACTAAGTATTAGTTAGGTTTAGGTTCAGGAAATGGAAATGGTAACCGTGGCCCAAAAATGGTAAGGTTTTCTTTTCAAAGAAAAAGGAACGCAAAAGTTTTGCAAAATCCTTATCTTTCGGCTATTTAAAGAAGATAGGCCATTACAAAAACAAGGTATAATAATCGACTTTCCTATCAGGATTTTACAACCTGAATACCAAGGGACCACTATTAGAAGAGAGCATAATAAGTAAATGCCAACGCCATCTTTGACTTTTTGGATGGTCGGCGGCACCATAAACTCGATAACCAGCACCGCGGAGTCAAAAATTTCAACTAAATAGAATCCTAAAACAATCTTACTCGAGAACACACGGGACCCACAACAATGAAAGTCACACAAGCGGCAATCATCCGAAGAATGGAGAAGGGAAATATACTTGAAATTGTTTTTTTCTGAATGAGAAAGCCTTTGGCAAAGTCCTTGCAAATCTGTTTTTGCTGGGCTCAATAGACATATCTGCTCAGTCACAACATAAGGAACCCCCAATGTTCCTCAAAGCCTACCCGGCGTGACAGCTTTAGTTGAATGATCTGATCCCGAAGCAAGCTTTCTACTTAAATTGCTATGACCGGCCAACTAATGATAGGACTACCTATCTTGATGCTTTGAATCTGTATTCAGAGCTTTTTCAAACTACCGGGACTACTAATTTTAAGTACAAAGCTCTCCTATGAATATGCTACTTCTCTTACTTTCTACCTGAATCCGAGCATTGAAGCAAGCTCTTTATCGCGCCATAACCGAGTCTCTCCTTGCAGCTCTGACCAATCCACCTGTCATTGCAAATAACTGCTCCTTACTCTTTGATTGTATGTCCATTTTTGCTTGATGTTTGGCTCACCGGATCTGGTACATGAAAAAGCCATTCCTTTTCGCTTTCCTTCAACCACTTACTATACTTTTTTACTGGAAGAGTCAAGCGAAAGCAATTAGTTTAGAAGGAAGAGGAAGAACTAGGGGGCTTACGTCCTCATTTCACTCTTTTTGCTCCTGCGAGACACGACTCAACTACTTTTTACAATTGACAAGGTAGCCCGGAGGTCAGATGAAGGGTCTTCCCCATAAAGATAGATTAGTACTTGGAAGGTTCATATGAAGGAAGGGCTGAAACAAGGCAAAACCTATTCAATGGGGTAAATAAATATGAGCAATCTATGAGAATAGCAAACCCCTATCTCTTAAAAAGAAGAAGATAGATAGGTCCATGAGTTGAGACAGAGAAGTTCTAACTAATCAAGTAGGAGTTTACCCACGAGAGTCAGAGGCTGCATCATCAAAGGGGTATAGAAATAATTCAGAAGCGCTATGGCCTGAAGCGAAGGGTAGGAACAAACAGAATCAATGTGTTCCAATTTATCCGGAGTAAGGACAACAGCTGAGAAGCGACAAAAAAATAGCATAGACAAAAGGTAGGACCAGATCATGCGAAGAGCTCTTCGCCCTATTGATTAGGAATCTCGATCAGAAACCACCAGGACAAGTCTCCCGATAAAAGATGATGCCCACAATGGATGTCAGGCCTTTGCTTTATAAAATCTGATTGGATCCGCACTAGAGGATAAGAATACAAATAGGCTGAATAAGAAGATCTTCAAATTTTCTTACCTGAAAAGATGAGTTATTCAAATGAATACCTGAAGAATAGAATAGAATAAACACATGGCACAGCTGGGTGCTAGAATAGTAGTTGATAGAAGTTCTAGTCACTTAAAAAAATAACCACTGCTTAACTTAATTAGATTGTAGAAGATAAGCAAGCGGGTTCGGGAAGTTAGTCCTATTTGTAAGTGCATCTAGTGCCACCCCTAGTTGGTTTTGGAGTATTAACGACAAAGTTGGTTGAGGGACTAATGCGTTTGTGAGAATTGCAGGATAACGCAGGTAGTGTCCCTCATTGATTCGATTTACCTACCGGAGATGACCCCTAAAAATGTATGAAGACATTGACGACAATGGTGGTATGAGAAGATATTCATATTGAAGACTATGACATGAGAAGACATTGCGTGAAGACTATGGAGCACGAAGACTGTGTGGTTTCGTTGTTTCCTTTTCTTCTTTGCTGAGTCATAGGAACCACCGTACTGTTAAGTGGGGTCCAAGTGAACTAAGTCAGAGTGACTGAAGTGATGCTCAACCCAAATCCTATGTCTTCGAGCGAAGACAATGAGAGCAAATCTTATCCAGAGTTGGATGAGTTAGCTTTGCTTGTAGCCCAAGTAAAGTTGCCATGTGTGTTTGAAATCTGACCGTTGGAACACGTGTCAGTTCCTTAGTGACCCAGGGTCATTTCGGACAAATCAGGTCGGGTTGCCTAGTGGCTATAAATAGCCCACCCCCTACACCATAATTGGTGGCTGCTCAGAGTTAGTATACGGCTTTTGTAGTTTGAGAGCAACCCACCTTGAAGCATTTGAGAGAGAGAAATCCTTGCGAGGACAAAGCCCAAACACCCAGAGCCAAAGAGTGTTAGGCATCACTAAAGTCTTTCTGTCTGTGTGACCTGAAGACTTATTACACTTGAGGACTGTGTATCCTCCAGCCGGTTAGGCGTCGCGTTCTGAGCATCCAAGAGTCATTGTGGATTGTCGGGTGAACGAAGTCTGTGAAGGTTTGGAAGTCTACCTTGAAGACTTACCAGAGTGATTGGGCGAGGACTAAGTGACCTTAGCTCAAGGGGAATAAGGTGAAGACATGGTCTTCTGAGTTGAATCTCAGCCTCCCTAACCAGACGTACAGTTGTCACAGCAACTGGAACTGGTCCAACAAATCCTGTGTCTTCAACAAGCAACTGGTTCTATCTCTTCCCTCTTTTACTTGAGTTTTTCTTCGTGAAGTCATTGCTTATCGTCTTATCTGATTGACTTCATTGCTTGACTACTATTGTTGATTGGCTTCATACTATCTTCCATCCTGGTCCTACTACCTAGCTGCTATTAATCTTCGAATGTTAGTGCTATTGCATATTTGATTATGGCTTGCTTGTTGTAGTTTATCTTCCGCTGCATATCAATTAGGTTGTTTCCATTGTTTGTCTTCGAAACTTCCATGTTTTGAAGACTTTCATAAAAATCGCCTATTCACCCCCCCTCTAGTCGATAACTAGCACTTTCAATTGGTATCAGAGCAAGGTACTCCCTTGTTCTGTGTGATTCGGTTTAACCACCTGGAGTTTAGCTATGTCGACTGTAGGATTGAGGAATGTATCTTGCCCCACCTTTGACGGTCATGAGTATCACCGGTGGAAAGCCATGATGAAGAAGCGACTCATGGCTATGGACAGCAAACTGTGGACTGTCACCGAGATTGGTCTCACCAATCTATGCAAGATGGCGGAGGCTTATGACATTCGTAAGTACACTCTACTGAACCTCACTGCGAAGGATGTCATCTGCTCCTGCCTGTCCCAAAATTAGTTCAGGAACGTCATGCACCTCAATCACGCGAAGCTAATCTGGGACCGACTTGCTGAGGTCTATGATAGTCATCTTAATCGTGATGATCCTTGGCTTGATGACTACAAGGAGTCTCTTAAAGAGATGACCTTTCCACCTGAACCGTCTTCATCTTCACCATGCCTCATGGCAGGGGGTGCTAAGGTAACTGAATGCTATCTTTCCGAAACTAGTGATGATGAATCAGGTGATGAATTTGGCCCCAGCTATGTCAAACTTGCTTCCCTTGCCACTAAACAACAAAGAGCTTTGGAAAAGATTCAAAACATGCTTAGTAAGAGCGATGATATGTTGGGCGAAGAAATGGATCAGTCAAAAGCTTTGGCTGATAGTCTTCAGAGACTTCACTCCAAGTTTGACGCCCTTCAAGATCAACATAATGCTCTCTTATCTGATCATGAGAAACTTTCTTCTGAATGTCTTCAAAGAGAGCAAGATCTTGAAAAGATAAGAGTGGATTATGAAGTTCTTCTGAAGAAGCACGATTCATTACTCGCTCAACAGACCAGTCCCGCTCAGGAAGGATTTGAACCACCTTGCTTAAAATGCATTGAGCGTGATAACGCTACCTCTATTGCTGAATGTTCCACTGCTGCTACTGTAGCTCTGTCTTCAACTACCGATGTGGTAACTAACCCCTCTTCTAAGGATACCACTACTATTGCTGATGAAAATGCTAGGTTGAAGACATTGCTTGAAATAGGGATGTATAAAAGTCTGAAAGGGCATCAGACACTTTGTGATGTCCTCAAAAAGCAGATTCTGAACCGAAACCCTAGGAAAGAGGGTGTTGGGTTCGAGAGGAAAATGAATGCTGATGGTTCCTACTGGAAGCCTGAGCAGTATCCCAAAACCACATGGGTTGCTGCAAAGGAACCTTCAGTTGATCCATCTACCTTATCTGGATTTAGCTGTGCTAATCCTATTATCATTGATGAATCCTTTGATGCAAACTATAAATTGTTCAAAAATCAGAATGGTGAAGTGTTTGCCAGGTATATTGATACTAACTGCAGGAATGGACCTCTATGAAGAAGATCTGGGTTCCCAAAAGCTGCCTTGAGAATCTTCCAGTGAATGTCATCATGACACCACCAGCGAAGAAGACAAACCCCAGACCAAAGGCATCATAAGGTCCAACGGCTACTTACGAACACAGGAGTCACTTGAGTCACCCTAACGCCAATGTTTTGCAGGGAAATCATACTCAGACTCATGAATATGAGCGTGTGTCTTCAAAGCGCTATATTCATAGAACTAAGAACTTTTCTGCTTATTCACATGAGTATCATTCATCTCCTGCAAGGCTATTTGCTAGGGCTTCAAAGCCGAAATTCTCAGATGCTGCACTTAGACTCATTGCTTCTAAGCCACCCCTGAAAATGTGGGTGGTGAAGAAGAATTAACTCTCTTTTGCAGAATGTGGTCTCCAGCCAGCAATCAATGGCGTCCGATATAATTGCTGGGGACCTAAAACATAAAGGGACGCATGATAAAATGACTTACTATGTATTCCACATATGAATCACTTACCTGTCATACTGTGTGCTAACTTTCCTCTATGCTATGATAATCCAAGTGTGCATCAAATGCTTATGCTTCACAACATACATTGTGAAGCCTATCCTCCTAACTTCACTGTAGGGCATGTCACCAAAAGCTTTAGAATGGATTATTGACAGCGGATGCACTAATCATATGACTGGTGATCAAAGTCTTCTCATGGACTCAAGCTTACGTCCATCCGACAAGAGTCA
Source organism: Triticum aestivum (assembly GCF_018294505.1). Lineage (NCBI taxonomy): Eukaryota > Viridiplantae > Streptophyta > Magnoliopsida > Poales > Poaceae > Triticum > Triticum aestivum. Next base: position 21,334,674 of record NC_057807.1, on the reverse strand, counting down.
AATCACATTTGCTGACACTGGTAAAGGCAAAGTATTGGGTCTAGGTAGAGTTGCAATCTCAAAGGATCAACACATGGATAAAGTGATGCTTGTTGAATCCCTTGGATTCAACTTAATGTCTGTCTCAATGCTATGTGACTTAAATATGATTGTGATATTTGGAAAATATCGTTGCCTTGTACTAATGGAATCTGACAAATCTCTAGTCTTTGAAGGGTATAGGAAAGGTGATCTATACATGGTAGATTTCTCAGCAGGTCCAAAACTTGCTGTATGTCTTCTTGCAAAAGCTTCAGAGTGCTGGCTCTGTCATCGAAGGATGGGGCATGTAGGCATGAGGAACTTGCACACTCTCGTCAAAAAGAAGCATGTCATAGGCATCGAAGGTGTCAAGTTCAAGAAAGATCATCTGTGTGGTGCCTGCGAAGCTGGAAAGATGACAAGGGCCAAGCATCCTTCGAAGACAATCATGACAACATCTCAACCCTTCGAGCTGCTACACATGGACAATCATGACAACGGCGTGGGTAGGTCCAAGTGTCTCTTTGGACCTACCCACTACTCCACCCTCACAACAACGGCGTGTCTCTATGGCTTCATCATTATTGATGACTACTCAAGATACACATGGGTGCACATAATTCTCTACAAGACTGAAGTACAAGATGTCTTCAGACGATTCGCCAATCGAGCAATGAACAACTATTTCGTCAAGATCAAGCATATCAGAAGTGATAACGGCACTGAATTCAAGAACACCGGCCTTGATCTTTATCTGGATACAATGGGAATCACTCATGAATTTTCTGCTCCATACACACCACAGCAAAATGGCATTGTTGAGCGCAAAAACAGAACTCTTATTGAGATGGCTCGCACAATGCTCGACGAGTACAAGACACCAAGAAAGTTCTGGCCTGAAGCCATTGATACAGCTTATCACATCATCAACCGTGTCTACATCCATAAGCTTTTGGGAAAAACATCCTATGAGCTCCTCACTGGCAAGAAGCCAAATGTCAGCTACTTCAGAGTCTTTGGTGCTAGGTGCTGGATCAAGGATCCCCATCACAAGTCAAAATTTGAACCCAAAGCTCACGAAGGCTTCATGCTTGGCTATGGAAAGGATTCGCACTCTTACAGAGTCTTCAACCTCTTCCATTACAAAATCGTTGAAACAGTGGATGTGCGATTTGATGAAACCAATGGTTCACAAAGAGAAATTCTGCCAAGTACACTTGATGAAGCTCCTTCCCGTGAATCTATCAAGTTGATGGGAACCGGTGAGATCATGCCCTCTGAAGCACAGCCTGAAGAGGAACTTATCATTTCTGCACCAAACCAACCTGAAGACAATGCTTAGACCGAAGACAAGACTTCCAATGATGACAATGATCATCATGAGCAAGGTCTTCGTCCAGTTCATCCTCGTGTTGCAAATGAAGTACAAATTGAGAAGATAATTGACAGCATCAATGCGCCTGGTCCGCTTACTCGCTCAAGAGCAACACAGTTAGCAAATTTCTGTGGGCATTTATCATTTCTATCAATATCAGAACCCAAGAAAGTTGCTGAAGCTTTTATGGAACCTGAGTGGATTCAAGCCATGCAAGAAGAACTTCAAAAGTTCAAGCTGAATAATGTTTGGGAACTTGTCAAGCGACCTGACCCTCGCAAGCATAACATTATAGGAACAAAATGGATATATCGAAACAAGCAAGATGAGCATGGTCAAGTCGTCAGAAACAAAGCACGTCCTGTGGCTCAAGGATATACTCAAGTTGAAGGAATTGACTTTGATGAAACATTTGCTCCTGTTGCTAGGCTTGAAGCCATTCGCATACTGCTAGCCTATGCAAATCATCACAACATCTTGCTATATCAAATGGATGTAAAGAGTGCATTTCTCAATGGCAAGATTGAAGAAGAAGTATATGTTGCACAACCACCTGGCTTTGAAGATCCAAAACATCCTGATATGGTGTACAAACTCAACAAAGCACTGTATGGCCTCAAACAAGCTCCTCGCGCTTGGTATGATACAATCAAAGACTTCCTGAAAAGTAAAGGCTTCAAACCGGGATCCCTCGATCCCACACTCTTCACGAAGACATATGATGGTGAACTGTTTGTGTGCCAAATATATGTTGATGACATAATCTTCGGCTGCACCAACCAGAAGTACAGTGATGAGTTTGGGTACATGATGCAAGAGCAATATCAAATGTCCATGATGGGAGAGCTGAAGTTCTTCCTTGGTCTTCAAATTCGTCAACAAAGAAATGGCATCTTCATATCTCAAGAAAAATATCTCAAAGATTGCCTGAAGAAGTTCGGCATGCAAGATTGCAAAGGTTACACGATGCCAATGCCAGCCAAACATCATCTTGGTCCCGACGACAATGGTAAAGAGTTTGATCAAAAGGTATACCGCTCCATGATTGGTTCTTTGCTTTATTTATGTGCATCTAGGCCAGATATTATGCTTAGTGTTTGCATGTGTGCTCGATTCCAAGCGGCACCAAAGGAATCGCATCACTTAGCTGTGAAGCGAATTCTTCGATATTTGGCTTACACCCCAACACTCGGATTATGGTATCCAAAGGGCTCAAGGTTTGATCTGGTTGGATTCTCGGATGCTGATCATGCTGGTGACAAGGTGGATCGCAAGTCAACATCAGGCACATGTCATTTTCTTGGTCGATCACTTGTCTGTTGGTCTTCAAAGAAGCAGAACTGTGTATCACTCTCAACTGCTGAATCTGAATACATTGCTGCTGGATGCTGTTGTGCTCAGCTTCTATGGATGAAGCAAACTCTCAAGGACTATGGCATCGATCTGAAGCAAGTCCCTCTCTTCTGCGACAACGAAAGTGCCATCAAGATTGCCAACAATCCAGTCCAGCCCTTGAAGACAAAGCACATTGAAATACGTCATCACTTTCTCAGAGATCATGTTATGAAGAAAGATATAGATATCATGCACGTCAACACTGAAGAGCAACTGGCAGATATCTTCACAAAGCCCTTGGATGAGAAAAGGTTTTTCAAGTTACGGTGTGAGCTAAATATCTTGGAATCCTCTAATGTCCTGTGAACAGGCACACATCCTAACACTTATGCATGTTGATGACTTAGATGTGCAACACACAAAGTAATGTATATCTTCAATCAATGAAGACTTACACTCTAAGTGTGAATACATTAACATGGAATTTGACTTCGGAGCGCCACGATAATTGTGCGCCGTGTCTGGGTCTAATACTTCCTATACGGTGGGTAACGCCACCACCAAATTTCTCTGTTTGAAGTGTTTCACTCATGGCGTTATTTTGCAAAGACTTCACATTTGGTTTGTCGTCAGTTTCTATTTATCTTCATGACTTTCTGCGCTATGATGAGTTGACTGCATATATATATATATATATATTTATATACTAGCATTTTGTCCTCTACAACATTCACTTATAGCTATGTCTTCAAGTTGAATCCTTTGAACTAAGTGAATGTGATTGGACCCTAATCTCTCTATGCTTACTATCTCAAACTCTATCTGTCCAAGTCATATGCATTCTATTGAAACTGTCGAATGTCTTCTCTGCATCCTTGTCAGCAGAAGACACAGAGACAAAACATCAAGTCCTACTTAAATGAATCATCTAAATTGTCGATATTCGGAGAAGCCGGAACGAACATCCGACATACTTGGCGGGCGTGGGAACGTGGGACAATACTAAGTATGTTGCATGCTTGCCACGTACCCCTCACATGTGAACCGCTAGGGGCACCAGCGTAATTGCGCTGTGTCTATCACCTACTTATAAATACTTGTCCCCTGCGGTAAAGAAATCCTTCTTCCACCTCTCCACCTCCGTCAAAACCCTAGCGCCACCGCTAGCTCGCAACGACACCAGCGACGAAGCGCTTAGCTGCCGCGACTTCTCCGACGCCGTCCTCACGCTGGCCGCGGACATCGTCCTCTCCGCCGTCGCCGTAGGTGTCCTCCGTCGCCAAGTTAGGGCACGGTGGACTAAACTGCTCGGTCTCTCATTCTTCCCATCTAGCAGTTCGTCGTGCGGTAATTATAACTCTATTTTTACCACCTTTTTGATCTTCATAGATTCATCCTACTTACCGAAAGTGGTTTCTGCCTACTCAATGTTAGATCTATTCTATCTGCATCTCATAATGCCTAGTCTATTCACTTAGATTTCCTATCTAGTTTGATTCCTCACTTGTACTTATTCACGGATTGGTACAAATCTGGAACCAACTCACCACATATAAGTGAATGTCTTCGCATCATGAGGTCAATGTCTTCAAACTGATTTATCTTCAAAATCTTCTGAGAATGCATGTGACCTCTTCCCCTTCCCTCGCATCTCTAATGCTGTCACAGGTACATGTCCGTGGGAGAATCCCTTGGTTCTCATAGTCTGCATTCGTTTGCAGAATACTTACAGCATCATATCAATTCTCCTGAAGCCAGTTCCTGCTTGACCAGCAAGCGCAAATCTCTGAAGCCTCTGAACGTATTGAAGCCATTCAGCTTGAAGTTCATGGCTGCAGAAAAATCAGCAAGGAAGGGTGGCAGACAGCGTCGTGGGGGAACTTTGAAGGATCTGCCTGAGGATCTAGCAGAAATGTATAAAACAGATCCTGAAGAAGATTACAATCAACGCAAGACTCGAATCCAATGGATTCGACGCTATTGGGCTGAACAGTGGTACAAGTACAAGTTCGTCACCCAGGAGTACGCAGAGAAATATGCTATCAAGAGCCCTTGGGGTGATATTATCTATCGAGGCCTTCCCCCCAAGAACAGAGCTGAAGCCATTGCGCAAGAATTCTATCCTTGCATGGTCCATGGGCCACAGCCTGAAGAAGCCGACCCATCATCATTGCTCTGGTGTCGCGATGACAATCTCTTCAAGCGCAACTTCTAGTTTGCTATGTCTTCAGTAAAGGAAAACAAGAAGTCGTGGGGATTAGACTTCAATCCTGGTCCCTCTGCTCCCCGTGAGGATGGGACACGTGAAGCTGAAGAGAATAGAATTGGCCCCTTTGCAAACCTTGATGGTCTCATCTCCTACGTCTTGGTTCATGGTGCCAGAGTGGATCATCCCAACAATGATGCTGATTCTGATGAAGCCCCTGCTCCTACTCCAAGGCCGAAGAAGCCAAAGAAGATTAAGGTTACATCATCAGCCGCACCTTGTGGGGACCGATTCTCTGGGTATTAATTTCCAGAAAATGGCCCTTGTGCTCACCAGCCCCAGGATAACTGTTAGCTGATGAGGCACCAACTTGATACAGAAATTCCAAGAAAAATACAAAATATGTAGTACAAGACCATTCTGGCCTGTGAGTACAACAAATGGTTTCTAGTGGTTGATGGCGGAAGCGGTTTGTGGATCATTAGTGTCTATGGGACTCCATGTTTTCCACAGGAACAGCTGACCAGGTTAACTCCTATTTTCGCGAGACTGCTATCACCATAGCTTAAGTTCCGGGGCTGTCGGTGTGGTCGCTCCTCTCCGCGCAGGAAAAATCTGGCCAAGACAATAGCCAGGGACAAGCCAGGGAGTACTTTGAATGTACTCGCAAATATTATGAACACAGGCATAATATGACAGTGATGTGCTGAAAATATTATATGAACATGACGTCAGTCACCAATGATAAATAAAGCTCTGATGCGTACGAGCATGTTAAATATGAATATGCAATAACATAGCAATATTAAAATTATGAAATAAATAAGAAATATGCCACAGTCGGGCGTCTGAGCGACACCACATAAAGGGCTCAAGAGAAATGCCACAGTCGGGCGTCTGAGCGACACCACAAAAAGGGCTCAAGAGAAATGCCACAGTCGGGCGTCTGAGCAACACCACAAAAATGGCTCAAGAGAAATGCCACAGTCGGGCGTCTGAGCGACACCACAAAAGGGCTTTAAAAGAAATGCCACAGTTGGGCGTCTGAGCGACACCACATAAAGGGCTAAAAAGAAATGCCACAGTCGGGCGTCTGAGCGACACCACATAAAGGGCTTAAAAGAAATGATCATAGTGAATATCCCGGAGGTAGGACCATCTCAGAGATACTCGATAAAACAATAATAACGCGGGTTAGTCAACAATAATAATAATCATAATTATCACAATTCATAGGTAGTAATTCCAGTTCTGGTTTAACAGTTTCACCTCCGAAGACCGACACTAAGACCGACACTTGACCCGTCCCAGACTGTAGTCCTTAACCATGGACACGGCTATTCGAATAGGTTTTAATCTCTGCAGAGGGTGTACTCTTTACCCACGAGTAACGGATTCCTATAGTCCATCGGGACTAATTCCGTCTACGGTCTTTTTGTTGAAAACACACCTAACTTGCACCCACCAGCTTAACTCACATGTGTCTGGAATCACCCACGACACCTGTCAAGCAAACTCTAAGTGGGGAGGCTACAACCTGGACGTAACATGGGATCACAAAATTTATACCGCGCGCAAAACTGGGGAAGCTACCCCCTTCGGCTACAACCGAAACACCCATGCCCCCGGACCCGGTGGCATGACTACCGGATGCCTCCAGTATCTTCCACCACGGCCTCTGTGTACGGTGTGTGATAGGAAAGGGGTTAACAACTTACTGAACCGTACCCTACTTATCGTAGAGATGAGTAGTAGTACGAAGCAAGTATGGGGGTTACTGGCACAAGACTCGATCTACGGTCGACTCAGGAGGTTGGAGTATATCCTGCATGATTTACATAACAATGCATATACGTCAAACGACAGATAGAAACATCACGCGACATATCCCTCATGCCATACCGGACACGACTGTCTCGACGGAGTATTAGGGACAAGACCGTGTCTACCCAAGATAGAGGCCTTCCCGACTTCCCTTCCGGTATGCACGAAAGACGTATGGCGGTGATTTCCATCACAAATCATGTCAACTTCATTAGCATAACTCATTAAAATGCACTCATGTGGAGGATCACTTCCTCACATAAAATGACGTATGCTCGCGTCGCGGTGGTGTTGTCACCGATCCAAACAACACACACATAAATTACACCAGGGTTTAGAATGCTTGCCTTCAGGTCATGAGAATGAAGGGTGCATCCAAAAATCTTGAAATCTTCGAAAATCCTATTTAAAAGAATGTACATGAATTAACACACAACACAAAACAGCACTAAAAGTTGTTTTGAACAATTTTCAAATAAATCTTAAAATAAACTAGACAATATTTGAAAGAGGTAGGAAAAAGAATTAATTCATTTGGAGCTGTATTTAAAAAGATACAGACGGTCAAAGTTTGGTCAAAAATCTGATATTTAAATAAAAACAGAAAAGAAAACGCTTTGAAATATACGTACACGTCGAAGGCGCATTTTGGAAATGTGCTTCCACTTATCCAGCGTGGATTGTGCCTGAGTCACTGACAGTGGGCCCACCTGGCCCACTAGTCAGGTTTGACTAGTCTACTCTCCCTCCTCTTTCTCTGCCCGAACGGCGGCGAGGCAACGGCGACCTACGCCGGCGAACGGCGGCTCCTCGCGGGCTCTAGATGGTCGGGATGGAACCGCAAGACCGGGGCGGTCCTTCCGGTGGTTGTTTTGTCTGCTGGGGTGGACGGAGCTGCCGGCGGCGAGCTCCGCGGCGGACGGAGGTCGTCGAAAAAAGTGAAATCTCGCCCGCGGCGAGTCCCGATCAAGATTGAGTAGGGGTACGGGCTCACGGGAGGATGAGGGGGTTCTTGGTGGAGAGAGTGGAGAGGGGGCGGTCCTGGTGGCACCGGAATGGCCTGGTTAGTGACGGCGGCTGGAGTTGCTGGAGAGGAGGAAGACGACTCCCTCCTTTCGATTGACGGCTAATGGGGCACGAGCGGAATGGTGTGAGGCTTCCTGCGTGCGGGTTTGAGCTCGGGGGCCTCTTATATAGGCGATGGAGGTCGGGTTGTGGCGTCCGTGGATAAGCTTGCTGGCGACCGCCGTTCTGTAGCTAGGGCGACGTGGCGGCGACACACGCTAGAGGACGGAGCTGTGGATGAGCACGCACTGCTCCAGGAGGCAGGTGGCACGCGCTGGTGGCTTGGGCGGCGCCGACACGGCCGGGGCTGCAAGCGTCCGCCAGCTAGCCGCCACGGCCGTCCTGACGGTGGCGCTGTGGGGTGCCAGGTTGGTCGGGGTGGTGTGGCGGTGCAGGGGAACACGGAGTGTTGGCTGGGACCGGTCACGGGCCGGATTGAATGCGGGGCATGACGCGGCGGCTCGAGCGCTCGTGGGTGCCAAACGCACGGTCTGGGCGCGCCCAGAGCACGCCCTGGACATGCTCGACGAAATGACAGGGCAGCCTAGAGGTCACGGTTGAAGCTGGCAAGGAACAGGACTAGTCTACGGTTAGCAAGGGACTAAAGGGACATGGTGGATTGGTCAGGGGTTCAAGTTTACTAAGTAAACTTGAAGTCATGCCAAATCTGGCTGTGCACTCAGGGTGTTTGACAAAATGCCAAAGGCACCTAGGTAGTTCTTGGAGTGGCCAAAATCTCCAGATCAGTGTCTCTGTGGATGTAAGAGAGGGTGGTGAAGTTGGTTTGCAAAAAGGAGAAACTTGCTAGTGCAAGTTTTGCAAAACCACACTTCTGGACAGGGAGTAGATGGCATCATTACATGGACAAAAAGTGTTCCAAAGAGGGCATGCTCCTGGACTTAGGGGTTTTGCAGGGTTGACTACAAGCATGAGAGAGCACAAGATCATTAGAGTAAGAAATAATAGGGTTGCAGTAGAAAACACAAGTCTGGTCCAGAATGAAAAAGAGGTTGGTGCACTCAAATCTTCCAAAGAACATCACTATGTTTTTGCATAAAGTTGGATGGCATGCTACTACTGACATCGCATAATTTTGGTGGAGGCTCTAGTGAAATATTTAAATGGGTTGTAGTGCAAAAATGCCCACTAGACCAGAGAAGAAAAACATGTGTAAAACTCAAAATAAGCAATAAAATAATTTTATTATTGCACAAAAGTGATCTGGGGGCATCACATGACATCTCCAAATTTTGGTTGGAAAAAAAGTTAAATTTATCAACAGGTTGCAGTACAAACAGAGCTCAAAATTTTAAAACAAGCCATTTTATTGATTAAAGCTCAGGGTGAAATAATTTAATAAATAAATCTACTGATTAAGAAATTGTTTTAATGAGATGGCATGGAAGTCCAAATTTTTTGGAAAGCTCCACTTGGGAAAGATGAAACTCATTAACATAAAAAGAAGAGTTTTCTTTCTGAAATCCACAGAAAGGTCCAGAGTGCAAAAATTTAAAACTCCTGGCAAGATTTTAACATCAAAACTTGGTTAAATTTTTGGGGTGTTATAATTACTAACCCCCTAAAAAAATCTCGTCCTCGAGATTTGCTAAGGTTTGTAAAATAAAAATACTTTTATTAGATCAAAGATCATTTTACACAAGCGGTAAAAGGAGGCTACAGTGAGAGGGCAATAAGTGGTGAATAACTACAGTGTGGGTACTGGCGTTGTGTGGAGACATTCCACGTTCAGGACAACGAGTGATTTCTACGCGGGACGTAGTGAATGTAGAATAAATTCTAAATTCAACAATACGCTGGTCGTACCCGAGTGCACAGTGCTCCCTCTGGCTGACAGGTGGGACCGGGGCCCACTGTCAGTCTCTCCTTCTTCCTCTGGCTCTCTCTTCTTCCTCTCTCCCGCGCGCTTTCCCGGCTTTCTCCACCGGCGACGTCTAGCGCGTAGGGCATTTAGGCCGTACTGCGGTAGTGCGCGGCGTGCTTGCTGCCGGTGCAGTGTGCACTCACGTCGCGGGCCAGTGCGCTGTCGGCACTGCTCGCGGATTCGCCTCCGAACACCGGCGATCGGGCGATGAGCGGCGCTGGTGGACTTCGCCCACCGTACACCGATCTCGACCTATAAAACAACCGCAGTGCCCCTTCTTCATCTTCGTACCTGGCCTCACTTCTCCTCCTTCTTCTCCTCCATTTCTGCTCACCGGAGCTCGAGACAAGGCTCCAATGGCGGAGACGGTGCCGGACTGGTACGTGATCCTGGTGTGTGGAGGGCTGGCGGTAGTGCTGGGGCTCTCTGTGCTCCTGTGCGCGATGATCTATGATGATCGTTGTGATGCTGCCGCTTGGGTGCTGGCTCTCCGCAGTGGCGGTGATCACGAGGATTAGGCGTAATCCCGAGTGTTAACCGTTATCGGTGTGTTGGAGGTGGATAGTGTCCGGATGATTGTCTGCTAATTTCTCCCTTGGCGGCATGTGGAGTGCTTAGAAGGGTGGTTGGTGAGATGCAACATGGTTGCGTGTATTGCAAGCATTGTAAGAGTCCGAGTGGTTGTGGGTCTGCCGTCGTGGTGCGGCGCGAAATAAAACAAATAAACCGTGCAGCGAGAGGATAAAAGATGCAACAATTCTGGAAGAAGAAAATCTCATTTCAGGATTTTTTTGCGGTTACACAGGTTACTCATGAAGAAAAACCACTCACAAATGTAGAAACTAAATACTCGACTCGTCGCACAAATCCGAGGTACCATGCATAAGTTACAAGTAATAATAAATGCTGAAATAACAAATATAGCAGTGACGTCTAAAATGAGAATGGTAACTGGACAGGGTCTCGAGGAAAAGTCTCTGGTAGTGGAACACACTCCTCTTCTATCGGAGGGAGTGGGTTGACCAGTCGATGTATGAGTCTCTCCGAATCGGGCCTCAGTGGTCTGCCAATGGCAATCTGAGGATTCAGATCAGTGAGACTCTGGAGATAATCCATCACTCGCTGGTTCAAATGCTCTTGAGCGATGATGTACTGGATGAGGTTGGCCAGTACTGGGTCCCTCTCAATCCGCCCACCGGGGAAAGATGTAACTTCCCCGGGCGTTGCACGGCTCGGAATATAATAATATCCTCGCTCACGGGCATAGGGCACTGCGGATCGAAGACGAGCAATTGCTTCGTTCGCAGCAGCCTCTATGGCCAAACGTGGGGTCGGCATAGATTTCCCCATGAAGGAAACCTCCGTTGGATCTTGGTTGGGGTCTACGGGAGGAATGTGTACTGCTGCCCAATATTCCGAGGTGGAAGGGGTGATTCTCGATTTGAACAACTCGTACTAGGGTGGCTGGGTAGAACCCATGGTACTGCAGGTAAAGTCCCACAATATTTTGACAAAGCTACCTGGGGTTGCATCTGGGGTTCTCCGATAAATACTAGGGCTCGGCATGGCAAGAAATGGTCGTGGGAGTGGTGCACGAGGTGAAGGTTGCTTGGTAAGGTCACAAGGTGGCCTTCTTATATAGCATCTGGCTGGTTTATTTACCGTGGTGAAAGGTAATAAATCTGCCAGGTTAGCTCCAAGGTAGGGGTCAGTGTCAGAGATATACATATCTCATAAAGATACGTGTTACTGTGGGTGTCGTCGGGGTTGGTTTTTGGTAGCTGTGCCCGGAAAGATGTGCAACTATGCGCTGACAAAATACACAAGGTTACTATAAAAACAGAGGCACAACGACAGGCTGCGATAATACACAAGATTACATGATTACAAAGCAGGGATACACTGAGACTCGGCACTACTCGTACAGCTTAGTCTACCTCGTTTACGTCTAAACGGGCGTGTCTGGTGGATGTCGAGGCTTCTCCATGTGTCTCACTGCTGGGATTAGTCGGAGATGGCGGAGGAACTGCAGGGTCGGGGTAGCGATGATGACCATCGCGGGGATTGTTGGCCACAATCCCGTTGGAGTGTGCTCCCAAAAGGTGACGAAGCACTTCTGGGGTCATCAAGACACCTTGGCCGCTGGTTGGAGCTGACCTCAGGGTCTCGATCGGGTGTCCAAATAGCACGACTGGGTTGTCGGCGTCAGACTCGGCTTCCCTGCTTGCCGGGGCTCGGCGAACCAGCTCTCCTCGGGCTGCGATCAGATCAGTAGTGATTTGATCGAACAATGCCTCTAGTGCACTTACATAGCGCACTAGGTGCAACAATGCGGGATCCGTCTCGTGATCTCCGTTGGCAACTTGGGGTGGTCTACCATACCCTTCACGCCTGGGGTAATAGTAGAACGAGCGACAGTTAACTCTGGGCGACAACTGTCGGAGTTGAACTATAGCTTCTCGAGCGGCTAGCTGGATGGCTTGTGGCTCAAAGGAAGTTGTTCTTCCGGTGAACCTGTTGGGGCGTTCTGGCGACAAACCCCTATCGTAGATGTGCACAGTGGCCCAGAATTGGCGGTCTTCACCGCTCATGGGTCCTTGGTACACAACATATTCTGGGGCTCTTCTAACACGTAGGCACGACGGGTGAGGTTTGCGAGTATGGTCACGAAACCTCCAAGATTGGTTGCTGTGGTCTCATTGTGCACTATGGGACCAGGCATTGTGGCTAGGTTGGGGAAGAGGCTGTGCTGGGCCGATTTGAGGCTAGTGTGCCCTTTTTATAGAAAAGGGAACGAAGTCTTCCTTCGCACGCTTGCGAATGAGACATTTTTGCCATCGGTCACTGGTATGGGAGTGATAGGCTAGGCTGATAGGTTGGGCACCGACTGCCAAAAGTGTCGGGATCACTGTGTGGCTATCTTGCACGGGAAGCTTGGCTGGGGTTTTGGTTAGGGTCTGGTAGGTTGGTTTACCTAAGTTATCCAACCTAGCTAAGATAGGATTAGCCAATGGTCAGCCTGGCTCTGATACCAAGTCTGTGGGGACCAATTCTCCGGGTATTAATTTCCAGAAAATGGCCCTTGTGCTCACCAGCCCCAGGATAACTATTAGCTGATGAGGCACCAACTTGATACAGAAATTCCAAGCAAAATACAAAATATGTAGTACAAGACCATTCTGGCCTGTGAGTACAACAAATGGTTTCTAGTGGTTGATGGCGGAAGCGGTTTGTGGATCATTAGTGTCTTTGGGACTCCATGTTTTCCATAGGAACAGCTGACCAGGCTAACTCCTATCTTCGCGAGACTGCTATCACCATAGCTTAAGTTCCGGGGCTGTCGGCGTGGTCGCTCCTCTCCGCGCAGGAAAAATCTGGCCAAGACAATAGCCAGGGACAAGCCAGTGAGTACTTTGAATGTACTCGCAAACATTATGAACACAGGCATAATATGACAGTGATGTGCTGAAAATATTATATGAACATGACGTCAGTCACCAATGATAAATAAAGCTCTGATGCGTACGAGCATGTTAAATATGAATATGCAATAACATAGCAATATTAAAATTATGAAATAAATAAGAAATATGCCACAGTCGGGCGTCTGAGCGACACCACATAAAGGGCTCAAGAGAAATGCCACAGTCGGGCGTCGGAGCGACACCACAAAAAGGGCTCAAGAGAAATGCCACAGTCGGGCGTCTGAGCGACACCACAAAAATGGCTCAAGAGAAATGCCACAGTCGGGCGTCTGAGCGACACCACAAAAGGGCTTTAAAAGAAATGCCACAGTCGGGTGTCTGAGCGACACCACATAAAGGGCTTTAAAAGAAATGCCGCAGTCGGGCGTCTGAGCGACACCACATAAAGGGCTTAAAAGAAATGCCACAGTCGGGCGTCTGAGCGACACCACATAAAGGGCTTAAAAGAAATGATCATAGTGAATATCCCGGAGGTAGAACCATCCCAGAGATACTCGATAACAACAATAATAACACGGGTTAGTCAACAATAATAATAATCATAATTATCACAAGTCACAGGTAGGAATTCCAATTCTGGTTTAACAGTTTCACCTCCGAAGACCGACACTAAGACCGACACTTGACCCGTCACAGACTCTAGTCCTTAACCATGGACACGGCTATTCGAATAGGTTTTAATCTCTGCAGAGGGTGTACTCTTTACCCACGAGTAACGGATTCCTATAGTCCATCGGGACTAATTCCGTCTACGGTCTTTTTGTTGAAAACACACCTAACTTGCACCCACCAGCTTAACTCACATGTGTCTGGAATCACCCACGAGGCTACAACCTGGACGTAACATGGGATCACAAAATTTATACCGCGCGCAAAACTGGGGAAGCTACCCCCTTCGGCTACAACCGAAACACCCATGCCCCCGGACCCGATGGCATGACTACCGGATGCCTCCAGTATCTTCCACCACGGCCTCTCTGTACGGTGTGTGCTAGGAAAGGGGTTGACAACTTACTGAACCGTACCCTACTTATCGTAGAGACGAGTGGTAGTACGAAGCAAGTATGGGGGTTACTGGCACAAGACTCGATCTACGGTCGACTCAGGAGGTTGGAGTATATCCTGCATGATTTACATAACAATGCATATACGTCAAACAACAGATAGAAACATCACGCGACATATCCCTCATGCCATATCGGACACGACTGTCTCGACGGAGTATTAGGGACAAGACCGTGTCTACCCAAGACAGAGGCCTTCCCGACTTCCCTTCCGGTATGCACGAAAGACGTATGGCGGTGATTTCCATCACAAATCATGTCAACTTCATTAGCATAACTCATTAAAATGCACTCATGTGGAGGATCACTTCCTCACATAAAATGACGTATGCTCGCGTCGCGGTGGTGTTGTCACCGATCCAAACAACACACACATAAATTACACCAGGGTTTAGAATGCTTGCCTTCAGGTCATGAGAATGAAGGGTGCATCCAAAAATCTTGAAATCTTCGAAAATCCTATTTAAAAGAATGTACATGAATTAACACACAACACAAAACAGCACTAAAAGTTGTTTTGAACAATTTTCAAATAAATCTTAAAATAAACTAGACAATATTTGAAAGAGGTAGGAAAAAGAATTAATTCATTTGGAGCTGTATTTAAAAAGATACAGACGGTCAAAGTTTGGTCAAAATCTGATATTTAAATAAAAACAGAAAAGAAAACGCTTTGAAATATATGTACACGTCGAAGGCGCATTTTGGAAATGCGCTTCCACTTATCCAGCGTGGATTGTGCCCGAGTCACTGACAGTGGGCCCACCTAGCCCACTAGTCAGGTTTGACTAGTCTACTCTCCCTCCTCTTTCTCTGCCCGAACGGCGGCGAGGCAACGGCGACCTACGCTGGCGAACGGCGGCTCCTCGCGGGCTCTAGATGGTCGGGATGGAACCGCAAGACCGGGGTGGTCCTTCCGGTGGTTGTTTTGTCTGCTGGGGTGGACGGAGCTCCCGGCGGCGAGCTCCGCGGCGGACGGAGGTCGTCGGAAAAAGTGAAATCTCGCCCGCGGCGAGTCCCGATCAAGATTGAGTAGGGGAACGGGCTCACGGGAGGATGAGGGGGTTCCTGGTGGAGAGAGTGGAGAGGGGGCGGTCCTGGTGGCGCCGGAATGGCCTGGTTAGTGACGGCGGCTGGAGTTGCCGGAGAGGAGGAAGACGACTCCCTCCTTTCGATTGACGGCTAATGGGGCATGAGCGGAATGGTGTGAGGCTTCCTACGTGCGGGTTTGAGCTCGGGGGCCTCTTATATAGGCGATGGAGGTCGGGTTGTGGCGGCCGTGGATAAGCTTGCTGGCGACCGCCGTTCTGTAGCTAGGGCGACGTGGCGGCGACACACGCTAGAGGACGGAGCTGTGGATGAGCACGCACTGCTCCAGGAGGCAAGTGGCACGCGCTGGTGGCTTGGGCGGCGCCGACACGGCCGGGGCTGCAAGCGTCCGCCAGCTAGCCGCCACGGCCGTCCTGACGGTGGTGCTGTGGGGTGCCAGGTTGGTCGGGGTGGTGTGGCGGTGCAGGGGAACACAGAGTGTTGGCTGGGACTGGTCACGGGCCGGATTGAATGCGGGGCGTGACGCGGCGGCTCGGGCGCTCGTGGGTGCCAAACGCACGGTCTGGGCGCGCCCAGAGCACGCCCGGGACATGCTCGTCGAAATGACAGGGCAGCCTAGAGGTCGCGGTTAAAGCTGGCAAGGAACATGACTAGTCTACGGTTAGCAAGGGACTAAAGGGACATGGTGGATTGGTCAGGGGTTCAAGTTTACTAAGTAAACTTGAAGTCATGCCAAATCTGGCTGTGCACTCAGGGTGTTTGACAAAATCCCAAAGGCACCTAGGTAGTTCTTGGAGTGGCCAAAATCTCCAGATCAGTGTCTCTGTGGATGTAAGAGAGGGTGGTGAAGTTGGTTTGCAAAAAGGAGAAACTTGCTAGTGCAAGTTTTGCAAAACCACACTTCTGGACAGGGAGTAGATGGCATCATTACATGGACAAAAAGTGTTCCAAAGAGGGCATGCTCCTGGACTTAGGGGTTTTGCAGGGTTGACTACAAGCATGAGAGAGCACAAGATCATTAGAGTAAGAAATAATAGGGTTGCAGTAGAAAACACAAGTCTGGTCCAGAATGAAAAAGAGGTTGGTGCACTCAAATCTTCCAAAGAACATCACTATGTTTTTGCATAATTTTGGTGGAGGCTCTAGTGAAATATTTAAATGGGTTGTAGTGCAAAAATGCCCACTGGACCAGAGAAGAAAAACATGTGTAACAC